>NW_009190826.1:23698-56348 GCF_000690835.1 Fulmarus glacialis | reverse complement strand
ATTTGATGCAACCACGCTTTGAGGGGTCTATACAAATCCATACAACAGTACTACTGCTTAGTATCCCTTCATACGGGGGCTCTGTAGGTGGGAGCCAAGGAATATTTTATGCTCATATAATTCCTATCTAGCTTCTCCATAAGCTAGAAGACAGATTTCTTCTACCTCTTTTCTGCCCTGTACATCTACATCGGCTCCCGGCTCTGCCCACCTATCGGCGTTGACCTCATGTACCCACCCGTAGTCCAAAAGCCTTTGCTACAATTAAAAGGGTATCATTTTGCACATTCCAGTATGTGCTAAGGCTCTGATGAAGATCCACACAAATCCCTGTGCCTGCTGTTTCCTATTGACTAATCAAACCCTGAGCAGCACCTAGCAGAAAGGAAATACTAATTTTTACTGCCTGCTAGTGGTTGCACTGAATCTTATCATTCATCTTCTGTGGGCTTACAGAGCATCTGCCAGCTGAGCACCTGGTGCCAGATCAATTTTTTTCTTTCCCTGTAGCTCTTTATTTCACTTTTTCATGCCATTCCGTTATTCCATTTACTATCATATTCTTTCTGTTTCCCCCCCTCACCTCTTCCTTTTTGTTTTTAATTTGTTTCTCCTTTCTCATACTCATTTTTTGTTGCTTGCTGAAACTCAGCTCTCTGCTTGGCTGATCACTGAGGTGCTTAAAAAGAAAAAATGTCCTGGCTGGCCAGGTGCCGCAGTCACACAGCCTCACCAGGGGAATGTCCTGCTCTCTCTTCCCTTCTTCTTGCCCCCCTCTTGTTTCTTCTTCCCACTTCCCTGGTTCCTCTATGTGGTCTCACTGCTCTATTCTCCCCTGATTGCAATTACCATGGCCCACAGTTTTTACTCTCATTCCCTTTTTCTTCTTTTCCTCCACCCTCCTTCCCTTCTTCCACCCCAAACCCCCTTCGCTTCCACATAGCTACAGATCATAAAGGCACCACTGGCCTCCTTAGTTAGAGACCGGTTTAACCAGACCATACACAGGGAATGAAACTGTTAGGCCAGACTTACCCAGTCTCGCAGCCAGGCCCTCTCTGATCAGTCTCCTGTCATTATAACTCACGCCCAAGATGATACCGCAAGTGTATCCGGCATTCACAGAGTATCATTAAATACAGCAGCAGAAGCCCGGCTATGGCCTGTGTTCTCCCCAGAGTGCCATATAACACCGCAGCGACCGAGTCTCAGGCACACGGTTCTGACTTACATTTACCCTGCTTTATTTTCAGCCACTCAGACAACAGGCACTGCCTGGGGAGACAAAGAAGCCCCTCTATTTTTGTACTTGTTTTCTTGCTCTGGAATATGGGAGCTCCACCAGAGATCCTGTAATTGTCACAACATGATGCCTGAACTATGAACCTGAAACTGTCTGAAGGGCAATCTGCTTAAGGCACAGTATTATGGTTTTTTCTGTCACTAGCACTGGTATTTTCTTTAAAAAGATTTTCCTTGTTGATATGAAAACTTTACTTACAAAACCATCTTTATGATAAAAATACATCTGTTAGGGTTCCAAAAGGGACAGCGAGACCCATGAGCCCCATTTCTCCATTACCCTCTCTTTTGAATTATAGAGACTGAGATACAGTAATTTTTTCATGTAGTTCCTAGCTCCAAAGCATATATTCTTCTATTAATCCGACACTGCACACACAATCTCCGGTAACATGTTATTCCCAGCTATACTTCAACACTTAGGCTAGTTGATACCTGCATTCTTGTACTCCCTGATGTTCCCATCCCATCTCACCGCTACATTAACACTACTACCTGTAAACCATGCGACAGGTTCACTACCACGCAGGCAGCGTTATGCTAGCGTGATGTACAAATTGTGACCAGCATCTTCTCGGCGAGATACTGAGGTCACAATACGCGTGCCCTAGCTCCCCATTCTCCACGTCCAAACCAAGTATGAAAGACCAACAGCCATTGGTACGGCTCCTTGTGGTTGTATGTTTGGCTCCAGTGCCTGATAAGCAGCAAGAGCAATCTAAAGCCTTTTTGAAAGGGCCCTTCTAGTACGTGATGAGGGGAGACAACATCTCGAGTATTAAACCCATTACTTGTGGAGCTTTTCTGAGATGCTTATACTACATGAAACTACATCTCGAGTATTAAACCCATTACTATGTGGAGCAGTTTTGAGATGCTTATACTACATGAAACAGGCCGATGAGAGGCCTCAATGGCAGCTGATACTGATACAGTTTCATCCAATACACATGGTCATGCCACGTGTACCAGTGCTCAGAGGAGATCAGCTCCCAGATGAAAAGCAGCTGGCTGAGATGTTCCAAGTGCTCAGGAGTTCTCAAAGGGAGGGCAGGGTCTGCCCCGGCTGTGCACGGCACTCCTTTAGCGAGGACTGGGCAGCAGGAGCCGGCAGCTGAGGCCTGGGGCCAGACTGCACCTGATCCCAGTCCCACGTAGCCACGTCTGTGAGTTATGCCTTCTGTCGCTGTGCTTGGCTAGGAGATGGTGTACTAGCGACGAATTATGCAACCCCAGTTATTCACACTTGTATTATATCTTGGCTGTGCTGCTCTTGGAAGCCTGCAGTTTCCCAAAAGTTTCCCAGAACTTGGGAGAAGCCAACTGTTACAGATGAGTGTAGCAAAACCTCCTCAGCAGTACAAGCCATGGGTACACAACACTCGTTCTCTTTCCGCTCAGTCTACCCAAAGACTATAAAGCTGAGTTTGTGGATCCTTATCTTTAAAACACTTTATGGCCTGCGTCTGATGTTTCTAAAGGCTCTAGGAAGGTGACCTTGGTCAAGAATACGGATGAAAAAAGGCTTCTTACAGTCCAGCTAATAGTCATCAACAACGTTTTCCTTGAGTCAGCACCAGAAGTACAGTATAAGGTTCCACAGCTGCTAAGAACAAATCCCACCAAATGTACAAGGGACATCTGAGTTGGCCTCTTCACCGCTTACACCATATTGCCACGTTTATGTACAGAATTAAAAAAAATCCACTGAGAACGGGAGCCACACTGCATATGTGAGCTACTGCAAGATACCACCACCAGTGTTAGTTCCTAGAAAAAAAGAGTGAAAAAATCTATTTAATCGACAAGAGAGTTGACCAGATAAGGTCCTAACCAGTACTAAAAAGAAAGGAGTATCGGGGTCACCTATTTTCAATGGCAATTCCTCTTGACAAAAGAGCAGGTCTGATTCCAAAGACCCCACCAGAAAAGGTTTGGGAGCCCAGTTGCCAGTTAGAGGACCCAGCCCAGAAGGAAAGGATGCTGCCTATTCCAGCAGGAGACCAGCAAAGGACACACAACCTGTATGGATTTGCTGTGTATGAAGCCGGAGTTTCCCCTCCTGTGGAATAACAATGCTTATTTCAGGTCCGTGTATTTTCAGGCCTGGTTTGACCAAAAGTTGGCAGACTTAGCCTACACACATGTTCCTGTCAGAAGTGTGTGAATCTCAAGCAGATTTTATGATCATCTCTTTTTCATGTGTGCAGGAAAAGCACATGTGGCTTCACTTGAACGCACAGGCAGTAGAGTACCCTTGACTACATGCAGTTTTACAGATTTTATACAGCTTTCAGCTGAATCACATCTCTCAATGCAAAGTATACCACTCTTGGATATCACATGGATTTTTAATGCTCTGAGGGATCCTTTGGGTCTATAAACAACAAGTAGATTACATTCATCTACATACTGTCAGACTTTTTTCCCCCTTACTTGTGAGAGAAATATGGCTTCTATTCTTCACTTGAACTAGTGTGTAATCCAAGTACAATTCATGGCCAGTTATGAGAAAAGTGTGCCGTATTTTTCATTGTAATTAACTGCTTCAGAGCAAGACTCCTCATGTATAAAGATGAAGAAAGGTCTCAGCTTTTCCTGAAAGACGACTTGCCTTTCAGCAATGTGTCTCACACTTCGAGTTTTGACTGAAACATTCCACTACTTTGGTGACCTGTTATGCCAAAAAAGCTGTCTTGTGTTACGCTTTACTTTCAACTGACTGTGCTGGCACATGCCAAGAAACAGAACAAAGTATTGCAATATACACTGGAACACTATTTTGCGCTGCTCCACACATGAAATTGATGTCAGAAAAAATGCACAAAGGGCATGGAAAATGCGAATAAATACTGTGATCCTTTTACCTTCACTTTTAAATAGATGGATTGAAATGCACGGATCCTAAAGATTTATGCATCCCTTTATAGTCCATTCTGGAGTTTTAACATTTCATGCAGCTTGTAGGAGGGAGTGTATTATTTATATAAAGTCATGGTTATTCAGCAGTGTTTATTCCTGAAGAGCAACAAAATGTCTTCAAGGGAGAAGAAGAAATTCATAACTCTGGTGTACTACCAGGGTTAGCCAACCTAACAGTCTTATTTTTTGATTGATTTACAAAGAGCTTTGCTCCTACAAGCACTTTTGTAGCGCTGGACATTTTGCTACCAGCAGTAGAAATCACCTCCGTCTCCCAGGACAGACAGCACTACAATGGATTAAGCGGCTTGACAGCTCTTCAAAGAGTCAGATACAGAAAGAGGTGGCGGGGGGAGGGGACCTTTACCATTGTAGAGATATTTGAGCTTTATCTTTGCAGCTCTCTTACCAGCGCAGTATGGAATGGAGATGCAGAACTGGGGCCTGCAAGGAGAAAACCCGCAGCAGCTATTCACTGATGTCATTTCTGTGTGACATCAGTTTCTTGGCCATGTGAGGTATTTCTTCTGCCTGATGCAGTGTAACATCCATCTCTTATTTCCCATTATTTTCCTTCTCCATCTTTGGGCTTTTTTGCCCAGAGTTGTTCTTAAGACGAAGAGCATCAAAGTGTTATAATGCGAAAGAGTAAGTGCAGCCTTAGCATACCATTGGTCTCTCTAGCTACTCCTTCTAGCTACTTTACCTCATCGGAATTGTAGTGGTTAGGTTTTTTTCCTAGCAGGAAATAAAACTGTTTAAATGAAAAAGAAAAACAACCTGAAGACATACAACAGCATTTCCAAATGGCATTTCTCAGTCAACTTTTAGGTTCACCTTCTACGAAGGTGGATCTTGCAGAAGTTACATTCAACTCACCCCAGCTGACCACACGGTATCCTTCTACCTAGATATGATTCCTGCAAACCACCAAGGGGAATTAATAGTTCAACTGAACAAATCCCAAGTAGTTTGACTTAACCACTCCTGTCTCCACGTAGCAATGCTGTCAACAGAAACACCTGAACTGTGTCTATCTGTAGAGGAGAGAGGGCCCAACTGCAGACAGATGTAGTGCTGCTCAACGTACAGATTTATGAGCCATTTCTGCTTGTTTTCAGTAGACCCTTGAGGAAAGGTAGATAGTACCGCTCAGCTGTTTACCAGACGCAGCGAAGGAGGGGTGCCGTTTCCTGCGAGAGAGGCAGCACTGCTGAAGGCCCACAGAAGACACTACACACTGTGCTGAAATACTTCATATGGGTCCTCTGACGTGTAGCTAAGAGTAGGAGATCAGAGCAAGGTTACAGTGGTGTTTTCCTTATACTCTCGCAGGCTGGGACTGCTCAGGGACAAGAGCTAGTGTCTCTGTGGTTAATAGCTCCTGATAGATTTTCTTTCCATGAATTTCCCATGAACCACACAAACATATGGCAACCAGGAGGACCTGTATTCATGAGCTTCACGTACTGTGTCAGAAGATAACTTCCTTAAACTTGGCACCTGCTAACATCATTTGATACTCCTACTTCATACATTATGAAACAGTAAACAATCATTTCATATTCAGCACCTTGTGCCAGCCCATATCTGTAAGCTCTGCTCCATGTCTCCTCATATATTGCTAAATCATTCTAACGATAACAGCCTGTCCATGCTTTCCTTTTGCGTATGGACGGAGATCCAGCACCAGCGTCCCTATTTATGAGAAACATCAATGGGCAGTGTCTGACCATTGTGTGCACTGCCAGTACGAACGTCCCTGCCACAGAAACCGAGCACGTGGTGTGGGCACCAGAGCATGCACCCAAAGACACTGTTACCTGTCACACGCGAGGCTTTTGGTAACAGAGGGCACTTGTACGCCCCGGGTGAATACCGAGATACGCAGGAATGTGGACTTCAGTTCAGCTGCTGCGTCCTGGTATCGTGCCAAAGTGACTATGCCAGAGCGGTGGTGCGGTCCCGTGCACTAAGCAGTGAAAGGCTGATGGGCAGCCTTCACCTGGCCTGTCTCGGGTCAGAGAACGAAGGGTCACGGGAGCACTTCTGATTGTTCTTGGGAATGGGGCATCAATGAGAATTAAGTATAACAGAAAAAGTGCTAGGACTCTGAAGGATCAGAAGCCAATATCCTTAGAAATTTTTTATACACACACACACACGCACACCCACACACGTGCATAAAAATTCACGATTTAGGTATTGTAAAACCAGATTCCATAGCTGAGGAGGGAGAGGCCCAGAAGAGCTATAGTTCTGAAAACCAGATCGTTTGGCATTTTCTGTCTATGGATCTGAAAGGGATGTTTTGTCAATACCGACATTGTACACAACAGACTACCAAGAGCTAGCACAGAGATGATGTTCTAAGGAAAACTGATATTGTTTCCCATTTAACATATAGCACCAATACTTAGCCAGGTATAGTATTTCATCAAGCCACACTAATCTCTTATTTGATTTGCAAGCTATCATGCATATATTTAACTTTAACTTAAACGAAACAGAACAGCAATACAGAGAAGCATTGTTGAAACCTGAAAACATTTCACTCCCTATCATGTAATTAATTTTTTATTCAAAATGTCATTGCTTGTGTGTGATAGAAACATTTTTTATTATCAGTCAGGCAAAAGTAACTATTATTTAGAAATTATTTGAAGGCATACCAACTCAAAACAGTAAAAATGCAAATGAAGATGCTTCACTAGCTAAAACATTGATGTCAAATGATACACATAAATGGTAACTTTAAAAAAAAAAAAGACTTGTAAAGTACATCAAGTAAAGCTCTGTAATAATAAAGAGACCCTTGCTGCCTTAAATGGAAAGTTTAATAGCTTCCATTTAAAGAAAGGGGAATTAAAGGCAGAGTGCAGTCCTAAATACCACTGCCATCTACTCTGAAAATGGTGGCACAGAGTCATTTTTTGTAGGTCTGACACATGCATAAACAGAAAGTATCCCGGGTACTCATTGACCGACACATGAAAATAAAACTGCCTTTTGCATCTACTAATATTGGGAGTGAATACACTGAAGGTGAGCGAGATGTCTTTGCACTTGCAATATCCATGAAGTTACTCATCCCTCTCCGCAGCCTCCCAAGTGTTTTTTTTCCTCTGCTGATGATCCGTGTCTTTGCTGACCCCGCTCCGCTCCCAGCCCCCGTCCTATGAGGTTTTCAGGCACAGCACGCACCCTGCTATCCAATGGCCCCCGTGCTTCTGGGAGAAGCGGGACCTTCTGGCACAACAAGCTGGCTCAGTCGAGTGTCCACCCGCCTCCTGCCGCAGCCCTAGGGGAGGGTCTCAATCCCAGCTGGGTGGGCTGGGAGGACGCAGGATACGACCCGCAAAGGCTTTTGCTTCTTGTGGGAATGGCACACACTCTGCCCAGAACACAGCCTCGCCACTTGTTTTTCCTTTGCTTCGTAAAATGTGCTACGACTTCAGAACAAGGTAGCTACTATTACTACTAATTGCTGTGTAGGAGAAACACACGGCAGTTATGAAAAGTTCTCTGCAGTCCTGTGTTAGCCACTGCCGCACCGTACAGCTGCGGACAGGGCATGGAGGAGTCCGGTGGAATAAGGCCTCTGAAAGATCCCCTGCAGATGATTTATGAGCTTAGACTGCTTTACATAGTTCTTACTTATATCGTAGCAGGAAGATGTAAAATCTGCTACATGTCAGCTCTGTAACTGAGAAGGGTGTGTGGGTATGTACTGTGTGGATAATAGATAAGGTGCCAGTAGATGGCTCTCAAGATATGAGGCCTATGGCTTTCATAGGACTGAGACAACTTCTTGGTTATTGAGTAATAGCTGCTTTTGCTGCATGCCGGGAAGAAAATAACCACTCAAACTGTATTTTGGGAAGGTCAAGATTGCATGAAACTGGGTCATCTTCTCTCCAGACCTGCCCAAAAATATCAAACTTCTTAGCTTAGTTGTTTTTGATAATTCAAAGCAAAAATGCAACCCCCCTCCAGTAAAGCAGGCTTGAAACTCTGCTTTAATTCTTTCAGCAAGATTCTAAGGGCTGTTTAAGCGGACTGGAAAAAGCTGAGAGAATACTTCTGCAGTACCCCTGTTTCTGTGCAAGAAAAGGTATTGCCAGTCCCAGCAGGGTTATGTAGTTAATAAGTTAGATTTTCTTAACTAAACAGTTGAGCTATGTCTATTTAGAGTTGATTTTCTCAAACATATGAACTAACACCCCTAAGGGGAGGGGGTCCAGGAGGGAAGCTCACAGTTAGCAATGCTACAGAGGATTGAAATGAATTTTTATTACTGTACGAGTGAAGTAGATAATATTTAATTGCTGTTTTTGCTTTCTTTTAAAAGGAGAAGAGAAGATCTCATTCTCAGTCTAGGCAGTGATTTATATTCCAAGCCTAAATTTTGTGAATTGAGCAAAGATAGACAACAAAAGCAATCAAATTCTTCCAGCTATTTAATCACTCCTAAAGCAAGGGAGAGGATTTGTACAACATAACTTTATTCAGACAGCTGGCCATTTAGTGTATGAACTAGAAATTCTGCTTGAAAATTTATTCAAATTTTAATTAAATTTGTTTCTGTCGATGCTTTAAATGCAGTTTTTTTACATAGCATGTCCTGAGGCCTACACCACCCAACTGTGATATATTTTCCTGGTCAGCGACCCCAGTCTATATTTATTATACTCCTTCTGTTTCTTGGTTTCATGGCAGGGACAACTGGAGTGATTGCTGACTAAATAATTAGCCAAGGGGACACTTTCTCTGTATGTATCTGTACTCATTAGGCTAGTGAGAAAATGTAACTTACTTTCATAATCTCTTTACCTCTAGGTACCTGGCACTTTCCGGGAGCAAAGTAGGGAGAAAATGTAATTGCTAAAAGCTCACACACTCATTATTAGACTAATGATACCTTTTTCCCTCAGTCTTGTCTGATAAAGGCAGTTATAGAAGTGAAGGTGTAGAGCTGCTGCTTCCCATTGTAATAGGAAGGAGAAATGCAAGCTTGTAGTATTTTTCCCCCATCAAGCAATAGTGGGAGTACATAGAATATTACAGCATTTTACAATATAGTAGAATAATATAATAAAATAATCTAGTATTATTGTCATACACAGCGTGTCAAAACGATGTACACGGCCACAAGCAAAGTAAGGGTGAAGGCACAGGCATTTACTGACACCGTCCAACGTCAGGCGTCCTCTGAGTGACCTGCCTTCCTCTGTGTCCTCCAGAGGGACAATACTTCCTAATTTCAGGTCCTGCTCCTAAGTCTGTGTGTGTGTGTGTGTGTGTGCGTGCGCGCGCGAGCCTTTCCTCTTGCTCCCTCCTACACCACTCCTACCACAGGCTACAGAGGGAATTTAAAGAAAGTAGTTGGGTTAGTTTTGTCAGGTAAGTTAGGTGTGCCACCTCTTTTTCATGAAGGTACTTCTTGTATTTCAGTCTATTTTAAAAAAAGGATGAACTTCAGCTGAGAAGTTGGGCTGAGTCGAGCTAGGATCAAATTGCTTTATTTTGGTTTCTGCACTTCTGCTTTTTACAGAAGATGAATGTCACTCAACCCATGATACTCTTCAAAACCTTGCTTGAAACTCTGCTCTCAGGTTTAAGAAAGAACTGTTGAACTTAAACTACGTCAGTGTAAATTACATCCCTGAACTGCAGCCTTTAGCATATTAATAGCGGTACCATAAGCTTTGGGAGGCATGTAAAAAAGCTTCCATTCTTCCACAAGATCATAATTTCTCTTTTTTTCCAAAATTCCTCCCATATAAGGAGGTAGAGACTGGTATTAGCATTGGTAGAAAGTTGGATGACACTCCGATCCCACTGAAATCAATGCGAGATAGTTGTTATTTTAGTTAGTCAGGATTTTTTTCCATCAGCTTTCATGACTAATATAGTTACTCCTTGATTTACATACTATTATCTCCCTACGAACTTTGGAGAATCTCGTGCTCATTTCTTTTTATTACAGCACTAGAAACTATTAAAGAAAAGCTCACCTTGAAGTGTAGAAGACAAGGTGGTTCTTCTGCAAATATGGGCTATCTAATGAATTCATGGCTTCCCCTACAGAACTGTTCTGGTAGTGGTGAGGGTTGATGGGAATTTTTTAACAGTAATTTGATAAAAAGGAAACGCAAAGTTTCACTTATTATGCCTCTCATTTTATGGATTTGTGCCCCGGTTCAATCTCCCATTCTGAACATCTGGTATGCCTTAAAAAGAAGATTCTTCCACGTGGAGTCTGGTTCCCGATTTCCTCAGCTATTATTTATTGCATCGTTTGGGCTTTAGAAGGGATTGCTGAACCAGTGTGGATAATCTAAAAAATAAACTTAATCTAAAACTAATGGAAACTGTACAGCATAGGAGATTTAGAAAAGCCTACTTAGCAGTCAAGTAAAACCCTTTCATTTATCTTGGTACTTCCCGAATCCCGCTCTGAACAGATATGGGACCACGAGAAAAAAAAGAAGTACTTTCTGAGTGACCAGAAAGCAGAAATTCTGCACACAAGACTACTTAAAAAAGATTGTCCAAGCAACGTTTAGGGATCAGAGTGGTTTGAACTCCCCGACACTGTTCAGTGCCTGCCCTCTTCAGCCTGCTGACCCTCTGGAAGTCAGCGCATCCCAGTTACACCAAGGTTTCGCGAGGGAAACGTAAACAGTAGAAAAAGCTCATTGCGTGAGCGCACGGACGGTGTCTCAGTTGCAGGGTGGCATCAGGAAGTTTCAGCCCTTGTTTTGAGAACAGTGTCTATTACCCACACTCAAGCCAAAGCATCTTTTTTAATTTAAATGATGGCTGCCTTAATAGCTTACTGCCTGAAATGTTCTTTGATACTGAGGCATAACGCTTTCCAACTGTGCACAATCAAATATAAGGGGCCTGTTAATGCTGCGTGCTGGCACAAACCGTATTTGGGAGATAGAAAGGTGATTAGCACCTTCTAAGCTCTATCCAAATAGAAAGCTAAAACAATCTGGATTGGATATGAACATTGCATACAAAATTCTTTAGCATCCCACGTCTTCAGAGTCGAGGTTAGTGCCAATGGCTTCAGCAAATGAAGCAAAATAATCACAGATTCAAGGCTTTCAGGAATGCGAAAGGCAGAACTATGGGTAACAGCAGTACTGTTAAATGCGGTGTCATAACGTGAATCCTCAAGAGCTCATGAACCCAGATGGAGTATTTTTTCTGTAGTCGTGCAGTAACGGGCGCTGACTCTAAGCAGGGACAGGTGACCCTCGTACTAGGTGTTGTACAACAGACCTTCTGGCAGCGTTGGGGATTTTCCACACCTCAAGCAGCAAGTTTTATTTAGAACTATTCACTTTTTTTCAGAGTAAGGAAGTTGCCCTTTTTTGTGTCAGTAATACTTATTTCAAGCAAAGATTATTTGAATATAATAAAATACTTGTTTCTTTTTTCTTAGGCTTAACCACTGTGAAGAGTTTGCCATAACAGTGTATTGTTTTGTAACAGTAATGGGGAAGATCCAGTCCAAACCCTCTTCCCAATCATATTAATCTGTTCTACATATACCCATCACTTTTGCATGTATCACTCAGAGAACGTAAAATGGCCCAAAAGATGTGGGGGGTGAGGTCTGGATTGCCTGGTCAGACCCTCTTTGCTATTGTTATAAGCACATTTGGGTTCTTTTGCTGAACCAAAATTAACTATTTTCTTGTTTGACCTTCAAGAGCACTTTTAACCAACTTGGCACCTTGAAATATAGAGAAAGCACTTTCTTAAAAGCAACAGTATGTCTGCACCACTACATTTCTATATGGTACCTAAAGACCGCATACAAGCACTTTATTGCAGAAATTTGTTCTGTGCTACAAAGCAGCCCCAGTACCGATTTAAAAGACAGTGTCTCCCTGCCTCGTTAGAAAAGCTTTACAGGGCAGACCTGAGCTGCCCACCGTCGCTCACCCAAGTCACGTTCGCTGGCTACAGCTGACCCAAAGGGGTGGGAAGCCCTAAGCTCAGGAACGCTTCCCAAATCTGGGTTCAAATGTACTTTCCAACTTCACACGAGGGGAAGAATAGAGCATGTGGCCCCTGTCCCTCCCTTGTGCCAGGCGGTTCTGCAGCAAGCGTGGCGTGAAGGCCACGAGGGTTGGTGGTGTGGTCTGGCTGGGTTCCCAGCCCAGATCAGCAGCGACCAAGGGCATGCACGAGCCTGTGGAGGAGCGACAGAGCCAAGGCTACTTATCTAAACCATCCCTACCCGCAAGAGATGGTGCTCCAGAGGCAGACGCTCTATTGCTTTCTGTAAACGCTATGTTTGTTAAAGACCATCAAACAGCTTAGAAGTAAGATTTCTGGAAAATGTACAAAATGAAAGCTAAATTACAGCACTGCTGTAGATAGTGACAAAGCATGAAGATACATCAACATTAAGTAAATAGCTAGCTTGGGGTTTTCAATTGCAATTACCACATACTCTCTCTGTTTGTAATACCTAGGAGACCCATAGCACATTACAGAATTTTGTTAATTACTAAGTAAGTGAAGAAAGAGAGAAAAAAAATACTGTGACCAAAATATATATTGTGTATTGATTTAGAGAATTGTAATTTAGGTTTAATAATTTATCATTCCTCTTAACAGGCTACGCTGTATTTTATAAAAAGTAATGAAACCTTAGGAATACAGAGGAAATCACTTCACCCTCTGTCACTTGATCTATGCTGAGAAATGGGAAGGAGTGGTTTGTCTTCCCCTTGTCCTATTTATAAAATGTGCAGCTTGGAAAAGAGTAGATTAGCAAGATTACAGACTTTTCTTTGTTGTTATTTATCATGCAACAGTGGACAAAATAGTAACTGGTGTTTGATGTTAAGAGAGTCTTCCCAGGTACTACCCTCAAGAAGTAATCACAGGAGCACTCAAAACGATGACAATCATTGTCCCATCAATCTGAGCAGTTCAAACCAGCAGAAGTTGCTTGGCTTGTTGAATGATAATGAGATCATCTCTCTATTGCTAGAAAGGCTAAGTCACTCAAATCAGTACTTCCACTAGTACTAGAACACTGCAAGCTATTAATGAAATCACCGTTGGTTCACGTCTAACTGGAGGAATAACCACAAGGAAACTAACTTGTCATGAGAAATTATTTAACCTTATTACAACACACATATACATCCGCAGCCTTAGACTGCTTTGAGTGTATGTGCCCATTTGGGCTAAATAATTTCATAAAAGTGCACTGTGAAAACTTTAGGGAAAAAAGCTTCATACAGAACTTCAAACAAACAACAAGCATTAAGTTCTTCTGTGTGCTTTCTTTGTAGAGGCATTAATCATTTTTCAGTTATTGCTCATTTTTAGCGTAGATAACTGCTGCCACATCCTCACTGTTGAAATCAGAGATGTCAAACAGCTTCATGGTACAGTGAGGAGGTCAGGTCTCAGCCTTGTTTCCAGTGGCAACAGGGCTTATATGATCACATTGATTATGAGCATGCAACTCTTTCCTCCCTCATCCATTATTTATTTAATTGGCTGCTTTCAACCAGAGAATCACAGATTTCTCAAAAGTAATTAAATCCCTACAAGTTTCATTGAAGTAGACAAATAGGAAAAGGACAGACACTCTAGACATGCTCTGAACTCAGCTCATTTTTTAATAGACACCAAAGGACCTCAAGAGGAGATCCTTGAATGATTCCAACTACAGGTAAAATCCACGTGAACCTTCGACCTTTATCAAAGATCATTAGACACAAATTAGACACCAGTAGACATAAATCTAGTACCGATGCCCTTAGAGCTTCTCATACACAAAAAGGCCTCAAAAGCTGACCTGTACCCAGCATCTTCTGAGTCCAAGACATACTAGCAGACTGCTCTGAACTGGATTCAGCCAGCATGGTAAAGGCATGGTAAAGGCGTAATGTCCTCCAGCCATGCAAACTCCGCTGTTCCTCATGAGTGTCCTGAGGCATCAGGAAATCACAGAAGAGATTTGCTTCGGTGAATCTGTACCAGCTGCCATCAGCTGCTGCATACACCTCGCATTTTGCATGAATGCCTGGTATGTTGAAAGGCTAGTCCACAGTTAGGACACTGTCCTAAGATTTGGAGAGACATTAGTTCTCTACCACACACTTCTGGGTGATCTTAGCATCATCGTAAAAATCCTCATCGCTAAAATGAGGATGACTGCATTGGCCTGTATAAAGAAACGTGTTACAGATAGTAAGGTACTCACACAGTGTGGGGACACAAAGAAGGCACCTCAAAGACATAAGATGCTTAAGCCTGGAGAAAACTGGCAAATTATCATACAGGCTGCCTTTTCTCCCACTTCTGCATAACCTGTCTTCCAGATTTTTGCTGCATTATTTTTACATATCTCATTTCTTATCTTTTTTTTGACCAGATACCCCTTGTAACCAATTATTTCCTTCCAGATGATTCAATATATGAATTGGCCTGGGAAGCACTAGAGGAACAGCTCGTAGCTGCAGAATGAGACTTAGGAAAAGAGTCCAAAGCATCTGAAGAGGTGGCATCCCAGGATGGCCGATATAGTTCTGGAAGCAACCTGTATTTCAGAGAACTAGTGCTCTGCCTGCAGTTTGATTTACATCCACTGTTGATTGCTCTGGTATATGCACAGTAATTTTTCTCTCGAGACTTACTCATTATAAAATTAACTTTCCAAATTTTAAAAATTTGAACAGGTCCAAACAAAAGCATCACAAGTAGGGAAAAAAAATGTATGTGGCAATCACCTATTAAGAGCCATAGATATAGGGCATGGCATCTAATCCACTAATCCCTAACAGCTGGAGAAAAGTCATTACTTGTAGACAAGCACAGATATTCCTAAGCCCCGGTGTCCTTTCATAGCTACACTCACTTTTCATGTACTATGTTTTCAAGGATGGGATGCAATAGCAGAACAGAGGTAGCTTTTCTGATCGGGCACACACACTACAAATATGTATCCTCAAAAGTATAGTGCGTAGCTTTTTTTCCTCCCTCCCAAATCATTAATTTTTCTTTAAAGCTCAACATTTGTTAATTGGTAGAAATTCTGCTCTACTTAGGATCATCTTTTTCATTTTCTCCTCACTTTTTGCTATTCTCAAACCATCTCCCTTTCCGAAAAAAAAAATCTGAAATGTCAAATGCTTAAATAAGATGACTTCTATTTATTTCATCTAGATGAAATGAAAGAACTACCCATTTCATATACAGTAGGCAATCCAGGACAAAGACAGAAACTAAGTGGCTCCCCACAGATCCCTTTATATCTAGTCATAGATCATCTTACTGTTGTGGAGAGGATAATGAAAAGTAACAAGGGCACTCCCATATTGCCGAATCACTTGTCTTCCGCTTAAAAGGCATACTTAATGATATAACTATCCACAATTTTTCATATCTAAGCAGATCAACAGAGTACACAGCTTGCAAATAGATAAGTGGATCTTAAAAGAGCAGAATGTTCCTGGTGTTATGCCGGGGTAACATTGTCTGTTACACTGCCAAACTAATGAAGCCCAAACCAGCAAAAAATTCTGGGTGGCAAAACAAGGTATATCTACTAGCTCTAGATGGACCACTGAATTATCATTCATCCGCTCACAAAGTTTGGTTCCAATTACACCTCTGAATTGCTCATTCCTTGAGGACATCTGGTGTAAGTTGCTTTCTGAAAGGTAGCCACGTCTTTCACAAAGTTATGCAGATACAACAGCTGTTGTATATATGGTCACCCAAAAGCGAGAAGTGGCATTCTGTTTCTCCCCCATCTTGGAACATAAACTCACTTCTTTGCATCTACTGTGCAAGCAGAGTTTGACTTTTTGTTGTTGTTGGGTTTTGTGGTGGTTTCTTTTTTTTTTTTTCCTGCTGGCTCCATTTCCTTACACATAAACCTATGCCTGCAAATTACAGATGCTGTGTTGCTAAGTTCTGGCTTTATACCTAGAAGGCACTTCAAAAAACCTGGCTGCGGTTATGCTGAGTGCTACGTGACTGTTCTGGTAGCAGCTGTTTTCTCTGAGTCAGCTGGAAAACAGCTGTTAGTTAGGTACCTTCTCCTTGGTCAGAGGGTGCTCACTAGAGACAATTTTTGGCTTTGTGATACATGTTCATTTGCAGGAGATTGCTGGACAGACATATGCTGGAAGGCCACCTCTGCAAGCAGCTGTCATGCGATTTGGAAGGTGTTAAAACGTTCCTGCTTTTCAGAGTTTGATTAGACAATATAATGTGAATTTTGTTCAAAACTCTATGGGTCCAACCTAAAACTCACAGATATCAACAGGAATATCTCTACACACTTCATTGCACTTTGAGTTAGATTGTGCTAAACACAGCATCTCTATTTTCCCAGCAGATGACTGTTGGAAACGAAATTCATCTGTGTGCAGAGAGATCAGAAAAAAAATCTATACCCAACTCAAGCAATGCATAAACTTCATCTGAGTTAGCTATGTGGTTTGATTAATCTGTCATTTAGACTGGCTTGGTATCAGCATAACTCCCTGACCTCAGTCAAATGACTCTGGATTTACCCTGAAGAACGGGGACAAAACAAAGGCCAACATCTTGGGATGGATCCTTTAAAAGTATACAAGACACATACAGTATCAATGTTTACTAATAAAGGACATTTTTAGAGAAAAAGAAGGATGCTATTTACCTTTCCTGACCTACTGTGAAGTAGAAGGGGTGACTTGGGTCTTGGCCCTACAATAGTGAATGGCAAAAAAACCCCCAATCAGTCAATATTTTTTAAACTGCGATTTTGACAGTTTTTTTTCCTATGACAGATGAAGAGTATCTTTGCCCACATTAGCTGAAGGCCTGTTTAATAAATCTGCATGAATTGGCATAATATACGTTGGCAGTATATTTATCTGATTTGATTTTATATGATGGGGAAAAAGGGAAGTAAATGTATTTAACACAGAAAACCAAGCACGCATCTAAATGATGAGATTTGTCCCAGCCCTTACTGTGATCATTCGGTTCTACATGCTTTCCCCTCCTGCTTTTGTGTTTCCGTGTCTGCATCCTTTCTAGATTTTATCTGACTCTGAGACTAAGCTTCTGTCTCTGGAACGCAGATAGCACACCTGGGTTACTGCAGTCTAAATAATGAAAAATGACTATTAGGTAATGACTAATTACTAATGACTAGGGTAATTGTTGCAGGAAGAAGAAATTGTGAAATATTCTAGCTCTATAGTAAATGGCATAGTGTGCTACACGCAACGCAAACAAATATGCCTAGAAATGTACAAAACCCCATGGACCTCTTCAGTTTTCCCCAATTTCTTGGCATTACAGATTTTTTCAAAATCCTCATCAGCCTGTACCACATGAGGCAGGCAAAAATATAATCATACAGTAAGCTATCTAAATATTTGTAGTACCAGGGGATAAGAAGACATTTTAAACACTTAATTGCAGTAAGAAGCTGCATACAGAAGCCAACGCAGGTACCATTCCTCAGTCCCCCTCTGTTAAGGTGAGGGACAAATACTAAAATAATGTAGGGCAAGAACACCACGTACTAGAGCCAGATCGACCCTTTTCCCAGGGGACCGACAATCAGCTACTCTTGAAAGGTGTTAAACAGGAAAGTATTTCCAAGAAGTTTTACATGGCCTTACGGATAGGTCTGCCCCTTTCCTGGGCTCAGCCTCCACATCTGAGAAATGGGCTGGTGAGCCGCTGTCCTTGCAGCCTGCCTGACCGTCCATCCGTCCTCTCCTGGTGTGGCACTTTAAAGCACTGCTCCTGGTAAGGAGGTGAAGTAAGGAGGGGGAGGGCAGAAGGAAGGGTTTTTTCCTAAGGGGAGAAGATTTTTCCAACAACAGAAACCCACATGTTACAGCCTGAGCTCAGCTCCTGCTAGCTTTCAGATTGGTTTCCACTCTGACACATACTGTTTTTTTTCTCTACATCATCACTGAGGATCAGCTCTCCTAAACAGGCATTTATTTTAGGGGAAAACCAGAAGCTGGAGTCCTTGCAAAGAGCAGCAAAACTCCTTTTGAACAAATTGCCGCTGTGACCACAATCTGATACCACACGAACACTGAACTACTACCACTCCTGTAAAGGTTACGGGATTTGTCTCGTCTTTGGCGAACCTTAGGCTACCGTTTCATATTCTAATAGAAATTAAAGAGCTAATTGCATACAGTTTAGACTACACATGAGGGACACAGGCTCAGCTTCCAGCTGAGCTGGGAAAATTTTAATTGTTTAGTTAGAAGAGCAATCTATTCTGAGACATGCAAAAGCAGCTTCTGATTCTAGGTTAAAAGTCATTAGAGCAAGTTATGATCTTACAACTATTAGTTTCCTAATTTAGATCGAGGAATAACAACTGTAAGGAAAAGGCAGTGACTGTGCAGATTAGATCATTAGACCCACAGTCAGCAGAACTAATGTCCATTAACCTAAGTGGCAGCATTAACACCCTTCTTCCTGGCACAGACCCACCGCCTCCCCCCGCCCCGTAATCTGTGTTTCTGGAAGAACACCTGGCTACAGCAAAGTGAGCCAATTCCGGGAAAAAAATTAAGCAGGGAAACAGCAACCGGATTTGTTTGGCTATGGGATTTTCCACGGTCACCTGGAGTACACAAGCGGCCGGTGGCAAGGGGAGTGGGTCCCCTCCTTCCCACACAGACCTGTTGGGACACTAAGGATCCCAAAGCCGTTTCATTGGGAAAAGACCGTGTGAAACTGCAGGCCAGAAGGAAGGAAAGCACCATTTCTCTGGCCAGCATCAAAGTCACCTGAGTAACCGCCTCTCCTCTCCTGCCTGGTCAGGCCACCTGAAAACCTGACAGACGGCTTCCAGCAGAGACAGGCTGCTGTGCCGCCAGCTTCGGCTGGGGGCTCATCGCGTGGATCCCGGGAACCACAGGACATTAATACGCCAAAAAAAAACCGAAGCAGAGGAAATTGAAAGGCATTTTATTTTTATCGTGATGAAAAAATGTCTCCGTGTTTCAGTAGTGAATGCGAACACATGGATTTTAGGCAACTTTTAATATTGGTGACTTCTTAGCTATTCTCTTTTCTCAAAAGCACAGCCTTCCATTCCTCCCCCCTTTCTGCGTCTGCCACCATCAGCTGCGTATAGTCGGCAGTTAGCAAAGGACCTTATTTAAAAACTGCTAATGTGTAAGATTTAAATAGCATCTTTGTGTTGACAGATTCTGTGTTACTGTGCGGAAGGAGGAAGAAACAAAAAACAACAATAAATTAGAAACTTTCAACAACAGTGAGATTTAACGAGAGAGCATTCACATAGAGCTGCTGAGGGCAAATTAAACGAAGCAGGATGGATCACCATCTGTTTTGGGCAGTCTCACTTGGCAAGGGTCTAAGACCAGAAGGGACTGGTGTATCTTTGCTGTCTAGGTCACCACACCATGCTGCCTAGAACAGGCTCGAACCCTGGATTGAAACGAAATAGTCTCCTTCAACTTTCCCTCATGCCAAAGCACCACAAAGCAAATACCTTTTGCATAACCCTTGACAAGTTATCTCCCATATTAATCTCATTATTTGCTCAGTTGAGTCTCCGGATTTATCTGTTCTATTTTAATTGTTGCCATGATTCAGTCATCACATTCATTTTTGGTGGTATCAGTGAAACTGCACCACATTTATTCAGTAATATGCTCACTTTATTAAAAAGATAAGGAAGCAAATATAAAATGAAAGCTATTAATAAACATAGGACTGACTTTGTACATCAAACTACCATCTGAGTACTCATAATTTAAAAGAAACTAATCACGTCAGTCACTGAATTAGTGCATCTAAGGATCTGGGCTCCATTTTCTAGGGACTACACAAATCTTATAAAAAAGAAATACACAGCCTCTGCTTTTAGGCAAAAATATTGGATAACTGTTTCAACAGCAATTGTCAGTTAGATTGCCTGATATGTTGGTGGAAAGTGCTCAATATTATAGGTCCAAGAACAGCATAAACCATATAAAACAGAATAAACCAGGCTGCTCCTCTTAACCCTTCCACAGTACTGGCTGAATTGTCGCTGAGCTTCACTTCTAGGATGAAGATCCTGGTGGTGTGAAGGGACCTGTGCAGGTCTAGAGCACTGTGCTTTCGCCATTCTGCAAGAAACTGCTGAAGCACATGAAGGGAAAATATTCACCTGAATGACCTGGGAACAAACTGTATTTTAGCTACGAGAGGACTGAGTCTATGGATTAGTGGTCACTGCTCAGGCAGAGCAGTGGTGACTCCAGTCTCTCAGCTGGTGTGGTGGGATAGTAAATCTGGATCTTTCTTTTTTTCCTGAGCTTAGGTTCACAGAACAGACTTTGCCTAGAGATTTCCCTTTCTCACCCATCACAAACAGGGCAGAGACACACAAGGCTTCAGGATGATGTTACATGACCTCTGAAGAAATACAGGTTAGAATCTATAAACACAGCACCATCAGTGAGCTCTCTTTGGAGAGAAACTGCTGGAGTATATGATAACACTGCTTAATGTGTACTCATATAGTCCACTGACAGAGAACTGTTGGGGCAATTAAAACAAGAATACTGTCTTTACTCTTTTCAAAGTTTCCCCAGCACAAGCGTCATGACCCACCATATTCCTGCTTCTCTCTTAAACAGCAGAAAGGTTCTTGTTCTAGGTGAGCAGAGCTCTTGTTTCTTACCAGAGGAAGAAAATTACTATATTAGGGTGGTTATCTTCTCTCAGTCCTTGTTACTACAGAGTTAATGCATTGCTATGGGAAGGGAATATTCCTAATGGGAATATTTAATTTTTGGCCTTTTCTGGGTTTTGGCACAGGTAAGTGAACATGTGCTGTCCCTCAGTTCACCTGGGCCTGATGAGACTTAGAGCAAGGAGTTCCTGCTCCCTCACCCCTTGCTCCCCAGCCGGGCAATTATTCCCCGTAGGGAGCAGTCTCCCTTTCCCAGTGCTGGCACAGGCGCCTCCTTCAGCTATTCAAGCACAGTGAAAGCAGCTGATGTCTAGGAGAGCCTGGGCTTTGCAAAGCTCTGCTATTCAGCAGTGATCAGGGATAGTGTGAACCGGGGAGTCTCTCTGTGTCAGCGAGGAGCATTGCTTACACTTACCGCGGCTCCCACGAGACAGGAGAGCACAGCTCCTCCACTTGCGAGGCTCATCAGTCCACTTGTATCGTTGGTCGCCAGCAGCATTAAGGGAGAAAGCGCAAGCCCTGCCATCGTTCGCACTGCGGATGCATTCATCAGACCTGGACGCTTCATACAGGATCATTTTGCTGAAGCCTTAACTAGATGCATATTTTCTAAGGGACATCTGTGCGGTACCTCAGATCACATAGGCACTGAGGTGAGAGGCAACTCTGCACAGGAAAATGAATCCACATCTAACGCCAGGGTGTTTGGATGTGAGGTCTTGATTTTGCTCTTTGTAAATGTAGAGAACAGCCCCTGCACTCAGCTTTACTAACCTCCAGCTGTAAAACAGTATGTGTCATGCTGGTCAAACCCCAAGATATTAGTAAGCAGAGAATTGCCCCCTTGCTGCCTTTTGAGCCTGTAGAGAACATTTACGTTATTTTGCAAACTTTTCTTCATATTCAAAAAGTCCAGAAAAATACGGTCTTTAAATAAAAACAGCTTTTCATATGACCCCGGGATTCTTGAGCTCTGGCTAGAAAAAACTATCCAAGTATTGAAAGTGTCTGAAGAAAAGAAAATATGAGAAGTTGGAGCCAGCAATACTAGCATTTTAAACGAGAACGTGAATTCCTCCAACATGTGGGGATAGTCAAAGAAAAGAGAAGTTGAGGATTGTGCTCAGGGCGGACAAGGGCATCGCTGAAAAGCGAGATGAACAAAGAATTTGGCAGAATTCAATTCACAGGCTGCCTCAGCTGAAGCAGGTAAAACTTGCCCTTTTCTTAGAGACCTGTTGTTGTTATGGTTTTAAAACTTTTTTTCCAGCCTCCTGCCTATCTTCCTGCTGCAGATTTAAAGAAATAGAAGGCGGGTGCATTGTGAGATGAAGAATGAAAAAAAAAACAAACCAAAAAAAAAAAAGAAGCAGCTCTTATCATTCTCTGATCTCTTTCCCAAAGCTATGAAGCAGGCTGCGAAATAGCTGCTCTTTAGCCATCTGAAGAGAAAGCGCCGATGCAGCCTGTGCCGTGCCCGACCCCTCACAGGAGGAAGCGTCCCGTTTCACAGGACCACTGCGGTGACCGAGTCCCTTCTTGCGCCCCGTGGCAGAGATGGTACGGGGGAAGGCTGGCAAGGGAGCCAGGGAGCCGAGAGCCAAGAGCGGGGAAAAGGAAGCAGGAAAACTACCAAGACAGACAGAGTGGAGGAGGCTGCATGAGAATTCAAAAAGTCACAGCCAAAATGAAAGGCTAAAGTCGAACGCTATATTTAACACAACTGCTCAATTGAATGTTGCTGGAGAGCTTAAGTTTTGAAGGATCCTAGAGTTACGGAGTAACTTTAACTTTAGTGCTTCTTCCCTACTCTGTTCGTGACCTTCACTGCTCACATCACATTTGAATTTAGGCGGTAACTTCTCCAGACTGCATCTTTGCACCTGGCATTTCTTTGAGCAGTCCTACATACCTAATAAGCCTTTCCAAATATTATGTATTGCTTAATTTCACACCCTTGTCCTGAAGTAATTGCACACTACGGAACACATTTAAAGAATAAGATTATAAATTTGGCTTCAATAAGAGCTGGGGAGCGCTGAGAGTTTAGTAGCAATCTAAACTCATTTTAAGACACTGCTTGCAGAACCAAGTAGGATGGAGCAAGATCTTGAAGAAAAGTTGGGAAAGGGCAGTTATGTGGAATTCCACTACTTTTGCTCACAATTTTCTGATTTATGATCCTTTCCAACAATTGTAAAATAAGCTAAATAATTAATATTACAACATGTTACACCATGAATACATGCTGGTGGAGTTGCATGTAACTTCAGCCAAATACTCCATGTTGCCAGCTTCATTTAATTCTAGAGAACATCCTTAGAGTTGATAGCAATACCCTATTTGGGATCAAACCCTCTTTGGTACTAAAATACTGATTGTCCTGGTGGAATTTATATTGTTGAATAGGTATCTGCTGGATCACATTAGAACACATATAAGACAGTATTAAAAATTTCTGACAAAGTTACACAGGATTACATCAAAAGCTGTCAAAATAAACCAGCATGATAGCAAATACAACAGTTTAGACAAGTGTTTGATATTTGATACTGTATTCAAAGGCATCTTTTGTATTTTGAGAGGCAGACAAGGGTTAAGCTTGAAGAATTTGAAATAATCTATTTGCAATGTCTTTATTCAATCTACACAGTAAAAAATACTGTCCAGAGTGGGCTCAAAACCATGACACAGATGAATTGCTTCATTCTGTTTCTACCTAAGGAGTGAACTGGATATTGTTTAATTAGGGAGAGATATTTTAAGATGTTATGAGATTGACTGGAATATTTCAGAGACCTTTCTAGTTTGCTGTTAGAACTGAAACACAACAGTGGATGTAATGAAAACAGAACATTGTTTCTTCCCCAGGAATCTGCCGTTATGGAAATTACTATGGTTTAGAACCATGTTCTTGTGGACATATGGCCTAAGCCAAAGTCCACTGAAGCTGGCGGATTCGGGAGCAGACTCATGACCTGTCTAAAAGTCAGAAAGTGGTTGGATGTATATCACTATATTCTACTTGCTTTGGTGGAGCTAAGCCAGCTACATCAGCTCAGAATATAGCCTTATTCATCTCAGGCAACAAGGCGGCATGTTCAGAGCACAGACCAGCTCCGTGGCAGATGAGTAACCAGGAGTTTCTGAGATATGGCAGAACTGTACTTAATGACGATCTTCTCCAAGACTTAATGACGCTTAATGCTCTCCTGTGACAGAGTGAGGTGATAAGAGAGACTTTCTCACGCCTGTTTGTCAACAGAAATACCAGAGCCAGTAACAGTAGTCTCTAATAAATTCCAACTTGAACTTCAGAACACGATCAGCTGTCATCTCCTCCCATCCCTGCTGGAGACAGGGACAAGCCGAGGAGTGTAACTCCCACTCTTAATTATTGGACAAGGAAGCTGCCATGACACAATTGCTTCTCCCATTATGTCAGGTTTTACCAGTGTTTTCAGAATACCAGGATCTGCTTTCCCTCACAATAACAAAGGTCTAGGCCCAACCCCCTGCAGCAGCCGCAACCCTACCGCCGAGCTGCAAGAGACAATACTGGCACTGCACACATTTCGGAGGGGGTGTGTGTGCGTGAGAGAGAGGATGAGCACACAGTTCAATCCATCCTGAAACACAAGGAAATGTGTCCGGGATGACTTCAGCTGTCACTCAGCAGAAAGCCAGACCCTACCTGTTCTCTAAATAACAAAACAAAGCCCTCCACTTAATGTTGGAAGATACAGAAGGTTTTGACTGTAAAGCTGGGTAAGACTCCTTTATTTGCAACTTCCACTGGATAGTCAAGAATAAAGGTATTCAGAAATATCGTGGAAAACAAGAGCTTTGGATCTGCTTTGTATCCACTATATGAACGAATCAGAGGGAGGAAGCCAGGCGCACATCTGCGTATAAACACCGAACCACTCAGACCCTCCCAGCACGGTGACACCGACATCCTAAAGACTATTGGGATGCCAAAAAACAAGGGCTGCAGAAATAGCAGGAACACATTCTTACTGCGTATAAACACCGAACCACTCAGACCCGCCCAGCACAGTGGCAGCGACATCCTAAAGACTATTGGGGTGCCAAAAAACGAGTGCTGCAGAAATAGCAGGAACACGTTCTTGAAGTGAGTATTTCAACTGTAAAACAGTATGCCTTTTTGAAGGAAAAAAGCATTTATTTAAAGGACAGATGCAGTTACTTGATGGTTTGTGATCTGGGTACAAACATAGGCCAAAATTAACAGAGGAAGACAATATCCATGAACTTGTGTGACCTTCTCCCCTCCAAACAGTCCCCTCAGCTGTTCTCTCAACCCTTCCTTGAACTGTTATTTGTTCCCAGAGTTGAAGAGGCTGCAGGATTTTACCAACTGATCTTCCCAACGCAGGGAAGAGAGCCACCTTTGACCCTCACACCAGGATAAAAGGAAGGAGAGCACTGGGGAGCTAGCACAAACAACTCGGTCAAGCTCAGCTGAGCCTAATATGGAGCACAGCCAGAAAAGTGGCTGGGGAGAAAGCTCAGACCAGCGCATCCTCCCCTTGTTCCCACACTGAAGCTTGAACTGCACAACCCTAAGAGACCTTCTGAAGCTGGAGGCATCGATGGAAATACGGGAGCACTGCAGGCCCCCCTGACCAGGGTGCAGCCCTCCTGGAGGAGGCAGCAGCTTGCAGCCAGTGTGGTTTTGGCAAACTGTTCTCGGTACATACGGTAACGCTATGAGTCACCGCGCTCTTCCCCGCTAATGGGAATTTACTGAGAAATCTCAGAAGAATTTCATGAAGCTTTGACAATTACAGCCCTCCCAGCGGGAACTCCTGCCTGCTTGCCAGGTCTCTGCCACAGTGTAGGACTGGATGAGCTCCCATCCTCTCGCAGGTAGGGCTCAGTCATGCTTGCTGGCGGCACTCCTCCCTGACTCCCCTCTCTTCCCCACAATACAGGCTCCGACCCAAGAGAGCAGGCACTGGGTAAGAAAAACCTCTTCCCTCTTTCATGTTGCAATGGCGAGGCTGGGGGCGCACAGAGGAGACCTGCGCTCTCTTGGCTTAGCCAGGAGCTTGTCTGTCCCACCACCCCACGTACAGCACCTGATGGGCATCCCAGGAGAAGATGCCTGAGAGAGCTGCTCCTGGACAGCCACAAAGACCTCAAGAAGTGATGGGAATGCCCAGAGGTGTGGGATTTCCTGACAATTCCCACTGCAGGATCGAGGAGGGTGCCTGAATCCCGCAATATAGAAGACTGGAGCCCCTAAAATGCAAGCCTACGGAAAGATACTTAAGCTGGAGATGACCAGCACTTCTTACAAGAGAAGTCAGAAATCACAGACTTCCAGCCACGTAGAGGCTGCAGGCTGTGTGCTCCACATACAGAGGGAAGAAGAGAGAAATGCAGTATTAATGATTTTTCTACTGCTTCTTTTAGGCGCTAGAAAAACTGCTTTCCTCATTCCAGTTAAATAAGACTAGCATTTTCTTCCAGTAATTTCTAGTAGGGTGCACATTTGGTTTCCTGTAAACTATAGATGCACGAAGACAAGCCCCCACAAACCAGCATGAGTAGGAATCATCTCAAGATTTGTGTGCATGTCATTTTCAAAAAATTCCTACAAATCATTTATACAGCAGGACGCATACATGCTGGCTGTGAGCAATTAATCAGGAAACAACATTTCACATCCTTGGGCTGGCATTTGAGGTGGGGCCTGAAATACAGTAGGGTGGAGAAAATGGAACTTAAAGATCTTGTAAATGTAGGAGAGTTCTCCATATAAGACTAGGCAGGAGAATTACGGAAGAAACAAGATTTGCATGTGCATTTGCCAGGGATGTGAGGAAGAGCTGCTAGCATTTGCTGAGATTTCTCTCCGGGTGGCTGCCCGGGTCTATGTCTATTTTGATTATGAGCTGTGCCAGTGATGGAGGAGCATGCTGCAGCTACAGGAGCCTCGGCACATCCTCACTGATCTCTTCCTAAATGTTTCTGAGCTGCGTTCCTGGATCCCCTTACTCGTGGATCCAGGAGGATTCTCCAGTTATTCCTCATTCCTCTCCCATCATCACTTGTTACACATCCCTTACAGTACGTAAGAAAAGAGCAGTTCCTGCTGGAAGTAGCTGACAGATAACTATTTAAGGATGCTCAAGTACCACCAGGAGAACTGAGACTTGAAGGGAATCCATGCAATGCTGTTGCTTACGTTTCATGAAAGCAAGTGCAGCTCGTGGCTGTTCATTTGAATAACGAGTTGACTGTAAATTCATGATTCTTGTAATTTCAGGAAATTGTCATCACATACTCAAAAGCTGAAAATCTTTAAATGCTTTTTTAGTGGGCATGGAGGGAATTACAAATGATAATTTTGTGACGAGTAACTAAAGGCTGACTATTATCCCAGTTTAACTCTTAGTGGAAGGAGTCAGGGGAGCATGAAAGCAACCATCAGCCTGGAGTCAGTCTGCTGGGAAGGGAGGAGGAAATGTTTCTCCTTTTGCCTTAGTAGACCAGCCTTCAAAAGCAACTTCAATAGAAGCAAGTCTCCAAACACACAGTGGAAAAACATACAGTTGAAAAGCCAGCCACTAGCCCAAATAAACAGTGCAAAGGCTGGTTGTGGTTTCTGTACCTGTGGTTGCAAATTCACCTTTTCAAACTGAAGAGGCTTTGCACCCACTTCACAACACCCCACCCAGTGGTGGCAAGCTGGCCACTGTGGCCACAATTTAAACCCAGGATTTTCAAAAACAAAAATCAACTTCTCCAAGCACAGGGTCTGTCTGATCTCTTTCAAGCTAGAATGAATAATAAAGATATGTTTATATTTGAAATATTCTTCTTGTGAGGTTTCTCTTCCAGCAGCAGCAGATTCCTATCCTCCTTCCCCAGCTGAGCCAAGATATTCCTGAATATTTTATAACTAAAAATCTTTTTCTCTTTGCCCTCCTATGTAGATTCCCACACCCTGCAGCCCAGCATGACAAGTTCTTTTCTTTGAAATATTCAGCCACTTTCAGTGGATCTTGTCAATCCTTTACACCTATTTTAATTGAATATTTCAAAGCAGAGTGAGATCAGAGCACTCTGCCTGGGTGGGCACTCCCTGATGATGTCAGGCTCTCCCTCCTCACCTCTAGCTGAAGCGATCAGATATCTCACTTCTTTGCGCTGAGGGTATGATGGATGTAACAGCCTAATGGGTGAAAAGGGGTGATGAGGGAGCTTGAAAAAGAGTAGATAAAGCATGCTAAAGTTAGAAGCTGTTTTCAAGAATGGGTTTGACCTTTAACTCACACAAAAATCGCATCTTACAATTCTGCAGTTCCATGGCACCTCTGTTCCCTAGCTAGGGCCAGGAAATGCAAAATCAGTCTATTTTTAATAGTAAGGGTTTTTTTCCTTCATGTCTCCAAGTTCGGATGCCTGGATCATATAGGTAGACGTAGCATCCAGGTCTGCTCAAAATGCAGTGTAATAGCTCTCGTTGTAGCAGCTGCATCCAATCTGAGTTCTTTCCAAAGAAAATCAACGGGAAACATTAGAGACTTGGTATTATTCACACCAGAGTCAAACCAATGGATACATAAGTTTCCATTCTGGTATAACATTTAAATCTTTTAAAATAGAATCTGAACAACTACTAAATGACTATTAAGTTTCTCAAGCAGCTTGTAAAACAACTTCTGGATAAATAAGAAGGTAGCATAAAATGGGATCCCCTGTGCCTCAATTGCATTTCTTTGCTTACATGAAAAACAGCTTTTTAGAGGGAAGGATTGCAGAGGGAATGGCTGTCTGAACCCAAAAACTCTTGTCAGGACATTCTGAATATTGGTGACCATCAGCTCCATTAGCATCAGGCCACAGGCAGACAACTAAAAGAGGCTGCCATGAGAAAAGTCCTGAAACCGAGTGCAAGCGAAAGGAGGACAGTATTTTCTTGAAAGCAAGGCAGCCAAGGAAATACCACTAAGACATTTTGACGTAAGAGTTTTTGTTGGGGTTTTTTTCTTTCTTTAAATCATCAGTTTGTTCTAGCTGGCAATGATACTGTGAAATTAATTATTTCTATGTGTTGTCCCAGACAGAATCCCCTGCAAGTCCTTGATAAACTCCTATCTCATGCTCATGTCTTCATCAATTTAGAGTCTTTACTTCCCATGAGAATTAGTTGTTTACGGTTGACAAATATTATCTGTATTTTCCTTGCAAAAATGATCATGGGGATAAAACTTCCATTTTTATATTCTCAAATAAAGCTGAACAATTATATGGCTTTTGGCATAAACAGGAACACGACAAGATTTCTTTTCAAATATTTTTCCTCCCTTAAATTCTCTATTGTGGTATTTTGGATCCAATGCCTGAACATTCAGTGTAATTAATTAAACTTTTTATTCTCAAGAGTATTTTAGTGGGATTTTCCAAAAAATGTTTGTGCATTTAACAATACATGCATTGACTACTGTTCCAGCACTCTGTAGGAGTGGATAGCAATAATAAGCATAAAACATCAGTTATGTCTGGGAACTGTGGCCCTGTGACATGAATATGGCTTAAAAACAAGAGGTGAATGCCTGGCCTTTCTATTATCCCAAATGGTAAATAACATATCAGACTGAGAACCCAATTACAGGTGAAATGGGTACATTTGCCCAGATTGTGAAGGGTAGGGTCTAGCCATTTTGGTCATCAAAAGGTTGGGGCAACAGATGGAAAAGCAAAGAGTAAACATGTAGTCGACATGACTGAGGCAGTCTGAGCGCTAAAAGAACTGGCTACCGAGACCAGAAGTGGACTCCAGAAGATGTCCAGTGCTTAGGTAGCCTCTAGCTGGTCTCTACTGTTCATAATGATCTGGGTGCAACCTCATGAAGTCTTATATTCATTTTTATATTTGCTTTCTTCCTTACGTGTTTATTCTACTGTCAGAGTCACTGGAAAATAGGCTAATAAAATAGGCTTCAAACCCAAACAGAAAATGCTAGGTGACTTCACACTATGGTCGCTAAACCACTTTTTTTTGGTATCCAGGTTATCTAGCTTAGAGTGTACTCAGGAATCTCAATGCTACAGTGCATTCTGCAACAGAAAAGCCTTTACTTATCATCGCTATGAGCTTGGTCTGCCTCCACACATCTGTTTGCACAGGATCTGACGTGTTGTCGTCTTACTACTACTGAAATATCAATAGCAATGAAAAAATAATAAATCTAGTCACTCTGCTTACAGAGGTTTTCAGTCAATGAAGACATTTGGGTTACCAGTTTCCTAGTCCTTGAGCCAATTTAAGGTTTCATTTCATTGGCCTCAGAAGAGAATAAATCAGTGCTAATGCAGTGTAATAGCATTGTCTGAAGTTGCTCCGAAAGGAAAACCAAGATGCATACAGCTCTGTCTGCAACTTTTTCCTCTGTTACTTTTAAGGTATAATAAACTACTAATTAAAAATCTGCAATCCTTCAAATGCCATATGTGTTTTTTCAAACAACTTCACTTTATATAATTCTTTAATCAAACATGTAGGAAAGAAGCACAATGAAGGCTGATACACGTTTCTGCACTAGTAAAGAAGGGATCATATTTAGCTTTGATGCAAGCATATGCAACCCTTATAGACTGCAGCCTGCCACTGATAATTGTTTTGCCCCATGTGTTTAGAAGTGTTGGGATAGACTCTACTAGTAAGATGCCCTACAAAACATGGGCCTGACCCAGCGCTTACTGAAGTTAATCGGATTTTTTCCATGACACTAGCAGAGATGATTTTAAGCCCCTAGAGCAGAAGTTGGCTCGCAATTGTCCATTTTCTCTCTTGTCATTCACAGAAAAGAAATTCTACAGTGCCTTTTCAAAGATGATAGCCGAGTTTTAAATTCATGCTTTTATTTTGATTTAAGAGAACCAATTTCTTTCAAATAAAATGGTCTTTTTAGCAGAGTTCTGGCGCATGTGTCCAGGGTCAACTTCTAATAATAGCCTGTACAAAAAAACAGTTGTGACATTCATTCTTTGGTGCAGCAAACAATGAGACTGTAATGATGATAATAATTATGTTTATTTTTGCTTCTGGACAAATGTCATCCATTCTCTATGCAGTTGCATTGTGCAGTGGGCCTGAACCATGGCCTCCATGAGGATCAGCCGGCACAGTTCCACCTGGCCCAAATTCACAACAATCTGCTGAAATATGGCAATTTTTTTTTTCTATGCTTTTCTCACTGCTGAATAGATCTCCTATAAGAACCATTACCTTTAATTTATGTTAAAATATTTCAGCTAAAAATAAGCTCAAATAATGGGTGCTAATGATGCATTTAAGATCCTCCTGCTGCAGAGGATCACCTTGTGTCTGTTACGGAGGTCCTTCACTCCTCAATGGAGAATTACCTTCAAAAAGTAAATACACCTTTGTTTGCCCGCACCTTCCCCTCCTCCAGCTGCCCTACTGCCCCATTTTAAGGGAGTGTCCCATGAAATTCTTACTACTGAAGTCAGGTTTTTAAATTTTATTTTTAACTCTTGAGTGTTTAGAAGATGTTCTTGCTTAAATAATAACTTTTCAGGGTTTGCATTTTGCAATTCAGCAGCACATATGAACGCCCCTTTGCGATGCTCTTTCAGAAAGCTTTGTTCTGCTGTAACTAACCCTATGTGGGAAGTTATGTCTGGGTTTGTGAACTCCTTGTGGCCCAAATAGTCACTAATAGTGATTCAGTGTCTATTTTTGACAAACATGAAACAAAACTGGACCTTTGAATTATTAAGAACTGGTTAGACAACCCTAGGGCTCAGGCGTTGATTTAGGCTCAAAATATTTATGACCAATTTCCATCACGTCACTTAATCCCTCTGGTTCACTCAAGAAAATTTGACATTCAGATCATGAGTTGTGTGGGGCAGCAGCTGTCTCGTGTAAATGCATGATAGAAAAAGGGGATGCCCAGAAATGGCTGGGGATTCTTGTATGCCAGCACCTTATATGCAAGCGTCTGCTACAGAAATTCAGTGAACTACCCATTTTCGTGAGGTTTTTCCACCGAATTTCATTGTAACTAATGAAGTAGGTTAGAAATATTACTTAGGAATGTGCCAGATGATCTGTCAATAAGTAATTTATCTCAGAAGACAATGGGAAATATTTAGCAGTGAGATAAGGTGGGTTTTTTTAAAAATTATTATTTATTTATTTTAAACTTCTTGCAAACTGTAAATGGCCACTATTTATGCGTGGCATGTGTGCGCCCAGTGCTCAAGGATACAAAAGACATCAGTTTAAAGAGATGGTTTTCTTATCATTGCTTTCAGTGATCTGATATCTATCCCAAAATTCTTCTGGTAATTTTACACCATTTTAATACCAAAAAAAAAAAAAAAAAAAGAAGAAGAAAAGAAAAAAAAGAAAAAAGGATGTTTCTGGAAGAGCTATGTATATATGTATTATATATGGACTGCAGCAGCTAGGTGTAGGTTTTAAAGATAATTTACAGGCATGGCAGAAATGCAAGCGATAAATATATATTCAGAAATGGGCATTTTGGAATACTCCATATTACAACACCCATTCCCCTACCCTCACACTATACCCCACCTGTGGTCACTTTACCTTCACTAACACTAACAGAAGATTTCACAAGATTCGCTCGGACAATATATTCTCAAATAGTTGCAGTGTTG
>NW_009190826.1:9656-23683 GCF_000690835.1 Fulmarus glacialis | reverse complement strand
TTTCTTTTGAGGTGAATACATGCTATTACCTCTGACTGACATGGTCCTGTAGATGTCACATCTACATTTCAAATAAACATATTAGTGTGATCAAGTGTTAGACACGGGTAACACATCAAGACCTTACCAGTTGACTTAAAATTCATTTTGGTCACTACTGCCATGAAATTTCTTCTCACAAGTAGTGCACTGGGTTGATATAGCAGGAACTTGATAATTAATTTCAGCTCCCTCTGTACCATAATGAACCAAAACCAACTTCTATTCCCACTGAGAACAAAAACTCTTCCCCTCAAAACACACACACAAAAAAGCCTGGATTTTTTTTTCTTAATCTGCTGGTTGACAGCCGGCTGAACATGAGCCGGCAGTGTGCCCAGGTGGCCAAGAAGGCCAATGGCATCCTGGCCTGTATCAGAAATGGTGTGGCCAGCAGGAGTAGGGAGGTGATTGTGCCCTTGTACTCGGCCCTGGTGAGGCCGCACCTCGAATACTGTGTTCAGTTTTGGGCCCCTCATTACAAGAAGGACATTGAGGTGCTGGAGCGTGTCCAGAGAAGGGCAACGAAGCTGGTGAAGGGTCTAGAGAACAAGTCTTATGAGGAGCGTCTGAGGGAACTGGGGTTGTTTAGCCTGGAGAAGAGGAGGCTGAGGGGAGACCTCATCGCGCTCTACAACTACCTGAAAGGAGGTTGTAGCGAGGTGGGGGTCGGTCTCTTCTCCCAAGTAACCAGTGATAGGACGAGAGGAAATGGCCTCAAGTTGCGTCAAGGGAGGTTTAGATTGGACATTAGGAAAAACTTCTTTACTGAAAGAGTGGTCAGGCCTTGGAACAGGCTGCCCAGGGAAGTGGTGGAGTCGCCATCCCTGGAAGTATTTAAAAGACGTGTAGATGTGGCGCTTAGGGACATGGTTTAGTGGGCATGGTGGTGTTGGGTTAACGGTTGGACTTGATGATCTTTAGAGGTCTTTTCCAACCTTAATGATTCTACGATTCTATGATTCTATGATTAAATAAAGGTGGATTCTTCCACCAGTTGTTTTTAACGCAACTGAAGAATCCAACCACCACTTTCCATCCACCACCTCCACTGCTTGCCAGACAAATTACCTGGACAAAATGCAATGCAAATGTTCAGTGAATTTCTTTTTCCAGCAGCCCCAAAAATTGCATTGCTTTCAGCTCTGCTTGTATAGGACAGGTAATCTTTATGATTCTTTAAAAAAAAAAGAAGAAAAAAAGATTTTTCCCTCTGCATGAAGAAAAAGAAAAAGCATTTCTAACATGCTGTAAAACAACAGAACCACACAATTTCTATTGTAAAATAATAGTTTCTTTGAAAAGAGTATGGAAGGCCATATGCACCTAGGGTCTAAAGAGGTTGTTTTAGCTTCTTCTGGAACATATTTCCCTGCCGCCACCAAGCTGGGGCCACACTGAACACTGGGGATGGAAACAAGAGGAAGGACGAGAGTAGGAAGGAGGAAGGGAGGTGGGGGTGAGAAAGGAGGGACTGACAGAAATCTTATGTTTGTGATAGACTTCTTCCAGTTAATTCTAGATTTGTAAAAAAGCAGACTATTTGAATATCTTGTTTGATTATAGTTCAATATATTTTGAATATATAGTTGCATATACATTTTGAAGGAAAACTAAAGGATTAGCAGCTGCCTACTACCAACAGAATGCCTTGGAGGTGTATTACCTGCACACAAGTTTTTTCAAATAAGTATTTGAATATTTATCTTTTGCAAAAGAGTTTAAAAATTGTTTTGCAGATCAGCAGTCCAGCAGAGCAATTCTTTATATCAGTCCCTATTCTCTGTATGTTTACTTTTAAGAGAATTGAAGTGATTCTCTTCCTTACCTAATTTCTTGCTTTCCCCTTCTGCTTTCATTAACAGACTTTGATTTAATAGTTTTTGTTGGAGACATAGTTCATCACTGTACCAAAGATGGTAGCATCCAGCAATTTACCTGTCAACCTCTTCTCAATACACAAGCAATTTTTCATATGAAAGAGGAACTTACTGGAGCAGTGGTCTATTGTTATGGCATATGGACCTATTAGTGTAGTAAATTTATCATTATACATGACATAAAAGATGCATTATCATCCATTAAGTTCAGGTAGAAGCAAACCATTGGATGACTACCACTGGATCTCTCTCACACCACAATATCCTTTCCAGTAATGTGTGTGTGGTCTTTGAAGAGAGTTTTCCTTCTAAATGGTACCCTACAATTAAACGTGCATGGCTTTAAAACGTAAGCCAACTGTAAGATGGCTTACGTTACTAGCATCAACATTTACTACTATGTAATGATGCCCAGCCCAGTTAAAAGTCCATAAATTATTACTTGTTTTACATGGACAGGAAACCTGGTTTTGCATTTAGCTTCTGCCCCACCCCCCAAAAAAAAGATCTTTCATTACCTTTTTTCCCCTTTTTCTTTTAAAACAGCAGTGCCAGGCAGGGAGGGGGAATCTGCACAGCCCTGGGCTTCTAAAGCAGAGGAACAGGACCTCCAGGCAAAAAGCCACGGTGCCCCAGAAGCACAAAGGGATCCCTAAGGCTTTGCTTAATCAGAGTCTCAAAACCCCCTCTATTTTCAACAAAATGATCTAAATAGCAAAATTATTTTACACTGTCGCATACTGTGGTGCTGCCCTGAGAAAAGCGTGATTTGATCTAAATTTACACCTGTAGCTGACTAGTTACAGGAGGATAATTCGTCTATTGAGTTTTGCCTATTTTAATTCTAATAATGCTCTTTGGCAAACCTAGATGTCTTTTTTTTTTTTTTTTTGCATTCTGCCTCCAAGAAGTAAAGCCCAAGATACGATTGGAAAGGTCATTCTCCCTTTTCCTTTCTCTTCTCCTCCACAGTGAGAAATGTTCCAAGATAAACACACCCCTCTACCTGTTGTAGCCGGCCTGACCTTCACCCATTGAAGTCTGTTGGAGTTAAACACCAAAACTTTAAGAGCAGGAATCACTCAAAAGCACAGAACGTTTTCATTTAAAGGGTGATTAAATCCATCTCAAATTCTCAGCACTGATCTACAAAGAATATCAGCTTTCTTCATGTAGTTTCTACTGTTCAGTCGTTTTACAAATTTTGCCACTGCCTTAAAAAAAAAAGGGGAAGAAAAAATGGGGAGGAGGTAGAGGAAGACAAATTCTACAACGCCAAACCTTGATTTTAAAGTAAGCAGGACTCAAAGTCTAACTGCCAGAGGCAAGAGCCTCACATGTCACGCACGCTACCTTCCAAGTAAGCTCACAAAGTATTTTGTCACCAGAAAGCTGATGAACTGAGAGCGTCGGTGTCCTACTGGAGAGAGTAATTTGTCCTGTTACTGCTGAGTGGAGATGAAATTGAAGATACCAAGAACAAACACCCAAATCTTACACTACTTTTGATCAAACTTCTGCTTGCCTCCTTCCCCGCTCATGAAAAACAGAAAGAAACAGTTAGATTCCTCCCTGATAATGATGGTAAAGTCCTAGGAAGTAGCATAAGCAGCAGTGGGCAGTTTTCTTTAAATAGTTGTTAGATTCAAAGGCAAAAATTATATCAATGTTGACCACTGGAAAAAAGACCTACTTTTACTTAGTAAGGTAAGAAAGCAAGGAGGCAGAAGGTAATCAACATTATTTAAAACATTCACATCGAGAAAACATGATGTTTGGTGAACTGTTCCATTTGAACAATCATTGAAGAAAAAACATCCAACAATATTAACAATTAAGAATCCCTTGACAATCCCTCAGTCAGTGCACAAATCATGTGCACAAGTGTGGACCTACATCACGTATCTGCAGTGCTGCTGCTTAAGAACTTACGATGTTTCTTCTAGCAGTGATGTGGTCTCAGCTAGCTTGAACAGAGCACGCGCAGAGGGGGTGCCATGAAGGAGAACAAAGCTGCCCTGGGTGTGTTCAGAATCGGTAAAGGAGGTCCCATGAACTCATCACTTAGCTGAGAACCACACAACAGCCCTCTCACAGCATTTGCACTGTTGACAACCATCGCAAACCAGTTATTTCCTTTGGTCTGTGAAAAGGGATAGGAAGATAGGTTTCCTAAGGACTCCCATCACCCCAGGATGGCACCGCATCGGTGCTTCAAAGGGACCTGCTCGTGAACATGAAGAGACACTGTCTGACTTGCCCTTCTGCCACTGATTAAGCCCACAAGGTATGGCTAGAGGAATGAAAAGTGCTCCCCAGGTGCTTTCTGTTATAAACTGGTGAAGGGAGGAGAAAATTCTCTGAAATCTCAAAGACCTCAATTCAAATGTGCTTGCAGAAGCATCTTTTTATCCATCAAATGCTTTTGGAGTCCAATTAAGCAAAGTACAGAAAGGGATGGAATGGCCCTGAATAACCTTTGCACAAGATAATGCTTGTACGCCAAGAGCGCAAAAAGCCATATAAGTTATTTAAACCTATATTTTTTTGTCCATTTGTGGTAACAGCTATCACTGCGTGCTGTGTATCAATGGGCTGACTTGTCAGTGGATGAAGCCTGCTATTAGCCAATGAGTAACATGGTTTCACACCCTTCAGACCTTAAGCAAGGCTTAGCTTTCACTGTGAAATATGGACATATTGGCAACGCATGCATTTGGGAACATTACTGGAACATCTGGTACACTTCAGAAGTATAGATTCTTTACATTTTACCACAGTGCCAGGCCCTGTAATGAATATTTAGCATTAAGTGTAATTATTTTGATTTATGGAGTCTGTCCCAAGCTCTAGATGTCTGCACATGATTTATGTTTTTAGAACAATACAATCAGATTCCAATAGGCATTGATGTACACTCAAGTTCCAAAGCATTGTCACTGCAGACAACCTTTCCAAAGCATCCACATCCCAAACGGTGTCTCTGCTGGGGAGAACCGAGTGTTAAGCCTGATGTACCTGAATGACAGAGACAATAACTAGCGAGGCGTTTCAGAATAAGGAAAACTTGAACACTAGGATGCCTTGAAATTAGTCCAAAACAAATGGAACATAAAAATAATAATGCTAAAAAATAGCAAAACATAATGCCTGGATATAATTCATTGCACTAATCGCTAGATTGCATTTACTGACTCTAGGAGTACAAGTCCTTGCATGGCAGCTACACTCAGTTCTACCACCAGGGAGCTAGGGAAGTGTTCCTACAGTCAGACCATAGTGCAGTGAGCTGGTATTGCTCGTCCTCAGAACAATCCATCAAGCGCAGGCATACCCTTTATCCTGCATTACCTACTGTCGTTCAGGCCCTCTCAACTGTTAATTTCCTTTTATTATGAAAGCAAATAATATCACCCTGAAGAGACTGTCAGTCTTCTGTGCTTGGCTGCCCCATTCAAGATGTTGGATCGAAAGCTGCTTCCCATGCAGGGGTGCAAACAGTGGGCTCTCAGAGCCAGTGTGGCTGCATGGTCCTGCTGGGAAGCAGGACCCTGGGGGGTGAAGAGCTACATGTCCTGCTGAGTTCTGCACTCCAGAAAACACAGCCTGGCCCCGGGCACATCTGCTCACACCTACAAGCCATGATGGCAGTGGTAGCATCACAGGGAAGGACTGTGACTCTTTTATCCAGTGAAACAGAAAACTCTCCAAAGTTCTCCTGAGTCCCTGGCTGCTCATGCCATGCTCTTTCCTCCATCTTCCCCTGTCTCTTGATGGAAGCAATTTGCATTCCTTGCCCATCTCGCTGCTATGGGGTAAGCTTCTCGGCTACTGCGAGCAAGTCACTTCAGCCCAGGTCTTAACACCCTTCTCCCCCACTTAGCATACTTAGGTACTTAGAGGTAGGATGAGACAGTCAGATTTTCAGCTCCACACCTTTGACTAAGCTCTGCAATCCAGCTAGGTATTTACCTGTAATTTCTGGCACAATCTGCTCTAAATATGTCAAAGTACATTTATGTAAAAATACTCCCATTCACCATTCTGCGTTTCATTTTTCAGCTGTATATGAAGGAGAACAGTGTTGTCCTTCAACATGGGCATGTGTGAGGCATTTGGGTACAGCAGCAGGAAGGTCAACAAGAAGGCTGCCAGAAATCCTACCAGAGGACATAATGCAATGATCTTTTAGGCCAGAGGGCTGTGTACGTTTTCGCAATGACTGTATTTTTCTTCTGCTGCTATAGAAGTGTCTTAGATGGCAGTCTCTGGTATTTCTCACCAGACTGTGTCTCACAGGGACATTTCCATGTCAGACAATAAAGCACTCTGGAGTGAAACCTTATTTAAAAAACCAAAATACTTTAAATTCACCATCATATGTTTCTCCAAATAAGAAACCAACATGAGTGCTCTGTGCCTCACACAGGAGGGGGTCAGAAGGGTACTTTACCCATTTAATTGTTTACAACACAAAAAAAAAAAATATCAGTTAATGTTAAGGATTTATGATTGTGTCCATCACAGCCAGTTTTAGCAGGTAGTGTTTTTCTTTGTTTGACCAAGAAGACCCGACTATTGTAACAAGGATTGACCCTGTCAGCACTGCTCAAGGCAGTTAAACATAAGATGTTATCATTGGAAACAAATAACTGGCCCTTTATTTTTATGGATGGTAGAAGCAGCTTGTTACCATGGCAATGTTGCATTTTCATTTTTCGAGGCTAGAGTTGAAAGGGGCAAGCAACCTCTAAACTTTACCAGTGATGCCTGTGGGACAAAATAGAAGGCAAAAATATTAGCCTTTTTGTTGAAAATACATTTGCAGTTTTGGGGGAAAAATGCTTAGGGCATCGTGTGCGTGGTTGTGTAACCTCACTCTTACAAGCAATACAGCTCATCTTGGTGTTGATTAGATAGAAATTTTAGTGCTGCTCACATCACCTGTCTTCATTATCCACAATGTTAAGTGGACATGGGTGAGAAAATTAACATTTTAAATTTATTATTGTGAATTAATTAGCAGATGTTTTTACATTTATTTAAATACAGATATTTAAAAGCTTCTCTCTGGGAGAAAGGAAAACATTCCCTAGAGTGGGATTGCATTTTAAGATCTAACCAGCGGTACGTATGTGTGCATGCAAGCAGATACTGAACATGCACATGAGAACTCATCATCAGCGTCACAGTCATTTAAGCATCAGGTGAAGCATCTTACTTTAGGAAGGCTCATTTGCCCAATTACAAGAAAGGCCAGAATAAAATGAGGGAAGCATCATCAAGCATGCTAAGGTAGAATCTTCCTAGCCAGACAGCTGCCGTAAGTCAGTGCAATGGATTTTACCAAAAGGATCCTCACCAACATGCTGCTTTCATTGTCTGCTAAATACAAACAGAAATCAGAAAATAGAAGGGTGGACACCTAGGAACATTAACTCATAGCTCATTGTATGGCTTTACTTACATTGTCTCATGAGCAATGCGTTTGAAACCATTGTTCATGACTGAGCAGGCTCAGTTTGTCCAAAATGGAAAAAGCACATCACTTTGATTTAGTTTTGCGTTGGAGTATGCAAACTGGACAACGGCACGGATGGAAGGAAGAGAGGAAGGAAAGAGAGAAGCAAGGATGATAGACAGAGGAGTTCTCTCACTATGGTCTAGTAATGAGCTTGTACCACAAAGCCTGAGATGTCTTTTAAGGCTTTCCTTTTTAAATAAGTATTCAAAACTCATTAATACTTCAGCCTCTTTCCTAGCTATTACTAAATTTCTAGCTAGGATGACATCTTGTGGCATTGACTTCCATAGCTTAGCGCACATTTTATGAAAGAAGCATTCCCATCCAACCTTCAGTTACCATTTACCAGTTTAACCAAGGATTCCTGTGCTATCTCGCTCACTTAAGGTGGGGCTGGAGGAAATCTTCAGGCAACTTTTTTCTTTGGTTCCTCTCTTTACGCTCTATTCAAAAGAAAGAAAAACTTCCTGATACAAAAAGTTAAGATTTTTCTCTTTTTAAAGAAAGCTGGTCCAAGGCAAATAGAATGGCTTGAAATGTTGGCCATGAAAACCTCTTGCATAGTGAATTACCCATCTGCGGGCTTGGAACAGAAACAATGCAGACCTCATATTTGGACTGATGTTACCATTTAATGCTCTTTCCAACAAACCATTCATAAAATTCATGGCTACAGCTGATCCCAGTTACTCTGTTTCTTTTTGCACATTTGTCTTGGAAAGTCTATTCCACATCTTTACAGAGCTGTGCGCAGAAGAGTAATGTTTGACCTACAGCAAGCTAACGGCCCGATGCTCTTGTCTGCAGCTATCGTGCGGCAGTGGTCAAATAGTCAATTATACAATCGCTGACAGTGTATCTGATGATTTTCCATTTCTCTTTATCTCCAAAACACGTATCCTCAGAAAACAGACAGCTCTGTAGGTTCAGCATGCGTTCTCATCCCTTTGCAGGAAGTGGGAGCCATGCCACTGATTTCAGTGAGAACAGAGATGGACCCAAATGCAGAACTGGATGAACCTAAGCTGCCACATTTCTGTGAACTCTAATTTCCAGCTATTCCCTCATCATTGCTTGCCCCCTTCTCCACCCCCTGTCCCCCTCACTTTTCTTCCTAGAGACATGATAACTGAGGTTTTGACAAAAGGATCTAATAGCAGCAAGGCTGGTCTCATTGGGATTTTATATAAGAGATTGTTTCTTTTTTGAGGGAAAATGTTCAACTAATGGCTGTTTCTCTTCACCACCAAGTAAACAGAAGCTGATGCTTCTCTGTAATATGCTTCTATTCAAAATAGGGTAAGACAGGGAAAATGTAGGATGTTCCAATGGCTTCAGTAAAGGACAAGCCAGGTCTCAACTCAGTTTCTAGATGCATCTCAGCATGCCCATGACATGAGAAAATACCCCTATGGGTGCAGAGGGCACTTTAGTACTTAGCAAACTATAGTCTTTCTGATTACTCTAGGCAGAGCATTTTAGTACAAAGAGACATTATGTTTCTGTGCCCACATCTATTTAATTTAGTTGCTGTTGGGACTGTCACCGATAGATCTTTACTGAAGAGAACAAGACCACCAGAAGTCACATTTGATAATCCATAGCATTCATATAAGGTAGCAGCTGTACTGTTACTAAAGGGTATCCCTTGCCTCTCCACTGCTTTCACTGCATTAGATAACAGCTTATTTAAAAACATCACACTTTGTGCACCAATTAATCTGAAGCAAAAGAAGATGCCATTGAAGTCAAGTTGGCAGAAAATTTAATTTTTCAACTTTCCTTGGAGCCTAAAATAAATGGGTTGTGTGATGGACATGGAAGGATAAATGGGAGATGAGAAGAATGTGTTGGTAAGCATTGTTTGATCCACTTTTAAAAAGACAGTTTTGCCACAGATCTGCTGTAGAGAGACGGAGATAAAGGATGTTCTCATAAATAAAGTGCTGGAGGCTATTCCATTGTCCTCCTACATGGTACACCTGCTTTTCATCACATATCCCATCAGATAGTTCTCATGGCTTAGCCTGTTTTGCATTTCCATATGTCTTCAGAATACTTTTCTACTACTTAAAAAACAAACAACAGCTGTAACAAAGCCATCAAGAGTTTTGCTATTTGCCATGCTTTATATATCACAAAAAAAATAAAAGGCTCAGACCCTTTCTTCTCTACTCAGAGCACAGCAGATTAATTTAGTATGCCTCTATATCTGCAGAAGAGCATTTCCATGATGAAAATTCAGATGTCAGGGAGAATTCAGTACTGCATTAGGAAATGAGACATCTGTTATGGTAGGCTCTGGCAAGGAGTGATGTTCTGTAATTGAAATGCCCAACCTCTAGTGGGTATCTACTCAATACACATCCTCATTGTTGGTGAAATTGTTACAGACAGAAGCTTCTTAGCTAGTGAAGCAAGCAACAAGCCTTGCTTCTCTGCATAGAAAAAAATCTGGCCCTCATACATACAGTTCATAGGGTGAGAGTAATGAGGGAGACAAGCAAAGACAAATGTATTTATTCAGAGAGAATGGATGAACCTCATTCCCCTCCTGAAAACTATTTTCAGGAGGCGTTCATTCCCAATGTGGATATTGGCTGAGCGGCTAGATCAAAAGCGTGCTGTAACATCTGGTTTCCAGTTATGCACAGCTGCTTGAGTTTTATAAAACTGTCAATGATTTGTTTTCCATCATCAAGACTATAGCATCGTTTGGTTGCAAATCTAATCCTCAGCAGTAATATTCTTAAATGTCTTAAAATCTGAAAAGGAGTTTTTCCTCTACAATATTGGTCCACAACTTCTATGTTTGATATGTTATCAATGGGAAAGTTTCATCTGATTCAGGTAGCTAGCTAACCTACAGCTGGCTCAATTGAAATATCTATACAAACTTGCATTGTTTTCTTTTCTACATCATACTTTGTTATTTCAAATTTAAAAAGTGATACCTGTCCTATTCTTCCTTTTACTTTACATGCAGTGTCATGCCAAATAAAGTCTTATTTAAGAATGACCTGGAGTCATTAACTTGCCATGGAAAAGTAAAGTCGGAGAAGTATTGAATCTCTCATACAGCAGCAAACACACACAAACTCCAGTACATTTAAGACATTAGAAGTGAAGCAAGCTGTATTATACACAAGAGCAAAAAAGGTAGGGAACGTGGGAACGGCAAAAAGAATCCTACAATACTGCTCCATGTACACAAAGATTTGCACTTGCACAATTCACAGGGGAAACAAAAAACATGTTGGGATGCACCAATTCAGAGATCTGATTTGTGAGCACCTGGGGGCTAATTCTAAAAGTAAGGTTGCAGATCTAAGGTAAGCAAACACTTGCTCTTTGGCAGGGATCATGTACCTATTTCCACCTCTGAAAAGCTTTCTGTGGTCATCTTCTAGAGCTTGAATGAAACAGAATAAATGTTATCTGACATCAGTAGCTTAGTTCTGATCAAAACTCACCTGTGAAAGGAAGCAACAGCAGTGACACAAGTTATTCTCCATATATACTTCAAAAAAGGAGAGGAACCAAAAAGGGAAAGACACTTTACATACAAATTCAGTTTTACCACCCTACTTAGAGAGCCCAACAGCAGAATCAGATCATACTTTGTCATCACTGACACTTCAATATCCCTTTATTTATCTGTAATCTCTTTCCAAATCGTGTTCGCCTTGCACAGACAGACAAGAAGGGAAACATGCTACTACATTCTGAGTATTTGAAGATCTGCTTCCCTTACAAGTGAAGAACTGCTTTTTGAGTACAAGCTATGACATACAGATCTCAGATTAGAGAACCTATTTGTTACTCTGATAAAAACTTGTTTCTCAGTGGTTTAGTGCTCCTAATATCACCTTCTGCTCAGTTTAATGATCCTTTTATTCACGTAATTATTTAGTTTTACTACTTAATTTTCACTTAATCACATATCATTTTATGATTAGCAATATTACTATAATAAGAATGCTTTCAGTTTCTATGGCACTGTTAACTCCAGAATGTTTTGAAAAACAAATGAACACTCCGAGTGACCCAGTTTTTGCCGATGACGCAACTAAACAACAGAAGGGTGGAAAAGAAAATGAAGAAAATGTGAGTTTCTTGGTGTGAGCACTGCAATCACTACAGGATTATTCCCACTTCAGTTACACTGTCTTGTCCTGCAGTGTCTATGGATGCATTTAACTTACTATCACATTCTTGTTGAGGGTAAGAGGTTGTGGCTTACAATAGAAGGAAAAAGCACAGAAATACCTTTAACTGAAGTTTTTCACATGCAACTTCAGTAGCAGTTCATACCATTTTTTAGATGTTAGATTTTAATAGCCAGATACATCCCTCTGATTTAACTTAAAGGAAGATACATGAGGCGACAGTAATGCTTCCAACACGCTGGCTGCACAAAACACGCTGTTAAGCAATTGCCCATCACTTAGGAAGCTGTGACAAGGTGAGTGCCCCTCCACAACCTAAAACAGCGCTAAGAAGTTCTAAGTCTGAAACTCCTTCTACTTTGCAAAATCCTCTGACAACCCAGGGCAGGGATTAAAATTCAGGAAGAAAGAGAAGCAGCACGTTAATGCATGTTATCAGGTACTTTAAAACAGTGTATTTTAGAGCATGAACAAGGGCATCAAACTGAGAGGGCACAAAGAACTCTAGCATGTCCAAACAAATTAGACCTCGACTTTGTCACCTTTAAGTTCTTCAAACATCACCTTTTGAGTTACAGTCAATGTAAGACCACACTGGACACGCAGATTCTCAAAGCTGTCATATCCCATGACTTGCAGGCAGTAATAAGGAATTAAGTTACTCATGCTTTCACAAAGCCAGAGAAGAGCAAACTTCAGAATTCAGACCAACTATTTCCTGGCCTTTAAAAATTCTTCACTTAAGGATAAGTGTGGTCCTCTGGCTATTTTGCAGTTAATATAACTAGTTATCATTAGGAAATGGGACAAGACTTCTTTTAACTAGGTGGTATCTGCAAAGCACCATAACTTGCCATTCTATAAGACTACTTACTTCTGCTTCTATTGTTCGCCTTTAGGTGAATTAAGCCCTGCTAGGAACTTATAAATTGTTCCCATCCAGCGTAGGCTTAAGGATTCTCCACCTTTTTATGCTTGTTTCATATTGTGACCTGACCTTATCACAGCAATTCTCCTTGCATGTTGGTCTCCACAGCTATGACTGTTAGCATTTGGTTGGTTACTCTGCCTGGGATGTAGGGCTCTCCCACCCGTGTCCCTCTTTCAAGGTTTCCCAAGTTATCTACTAGACCTTTACTGGATTTGATCTCTGAGAAAACCAGGGTTTTGGCTAATATTCCATAAATACATTCTTGCTTTTGTGGTGCTCCATTTGACCACCCCTAAACAACTTCATATAAATGTATAGCTGGGTATATAGTAATTATTTTAATATATAGGCACACATAGGGAAGAACAGGTATAAAGAGACGGTTAAAATACGAGGTGTGCTTAGAGGTGAGAACTGTAGGATCTAGACAACATGAATATAAAATGTAAGCACAGGGATAATAGAAAAAAATATCAAGACCTACAGAGACGTCTTTGTAAATGTCAGTGCAGAATTTGACCTTTTGGTATCTATCATACATTCACCTGTCTTTGTTTGGGACTGGTATCTCCAATGTCATTTTGCATTGCCTTGCAAATCCTGTAGTGTCTGTTCAGAAATACTGCACTGGGAGGATCCAAGAAGCAAGGCAGACAACTTCAGAGACCACAGGGACAAAAGTCTCTAAGTGTCCCAGAACCTTAAGATTGCTGTTCTTCTGTATCCAAGATAGCGTGTAAGCATTAGTCGCAACTGCATTTCATGCCTGTGAACATGAGGCTCCGCATTCTTTGGATGCAGGTGGAAAGGAATACAAACTTGGCAAACTGATTTTCTTCACCTGGGCACCTTGTCTGAACCAACATTTTTTTGGGGGTACACAAAGGCTGCTACCAGCTACTCACAAAAAATCCCCCTCCCCCTCATTTTCCCATTTTGATTTAATTTTTTTGAACTAGCAATACACCATGACAGAAAATGATGGACTGATGCTGATCTTGGGGCAAACACGGGCACTGAATCCTGCCACTGCCTCTATCACTGTTCCCATTAAAACAGCAGCCTATAGAAACCAGTGAGGTCCAGCGTGAAAAGGGATGCTACATGAGCCTTGCAGCTTGGTCTTTGCTTTTCACCTGATAACTGGAGGAAGGGGATGTGGGAAGAAGATTAAAGGCGGAGAGAAGCTATTCTTCAGTTAACTAAAATGGGACCTAGAGGACCTGGATGTGACATAATGTTCTTATGACAGAGTACTGAAACACTGGTGTCACCAAAAACCAGCCAGATTTTACATGATACTCTTCACAAAGCAGATGTTATTCCAACAAGCATTCAGATGACATCACGTTCTCATTGAAAATTACTAGGCTTGTACCATCAAATGGAGGTTGAGGTCCCCATCCAAAGCATGCAGTTGGGACTATGTGTCAGTCAGTGCAATAGCAGTGCACATTACAGAGAGCTGAGGTTCTCTGCACAGC
>NW_009190826.1:7545-9625 GCF_000690835.1 Fulmarus glacialis | reverse complement strand
GGTTCAGCTGTGTTTCTGGACAGAAAGGACTTTGTCGTCTCATTTTTTGCTTTGGCACTGGAGTTTTATAGGCGTATACTGGATTTTATAATAAAGCACTGACTGGTAGATGTTTCATAAAGTAGATTTTTTTTTTTTGTTATTAACAGTTTTTTAAAAAGACATATAATTCCTTCCCCCCCTCCCCTCTTTTTAATAAAGGGGAAAGAAGAATATGATCTTGTGATAGTGATGACTAGAATAGCACACATGAAGACACTGCTGATTATCCCAGCTGCTAGCAGATCTTGTCTAAATGGGAGGGTAACATTTCCAGAGAAACCCAAATCCATTTCTCTCAGAGGTGTAAAAACACATTCTTTTTGTTTACTGTTCAAAGGACTGGAGAAAGGTATAAAGGAGACAGAAGCTGCTAAAGATATGATCAACTGAAGCTAATCTTGCCTCCGATGTGTGAGTTGCTTAATCAGTGCTCTAAGTGCTTTGTTACTGATGCTGAAAGATGTACTACTCATGGAAACCAAGCATGCGCCAAAGCGGTTCACTCAGCTGGGGCCTCTGAGCACATGCTCTCCTGAATCCCTCTGCAGAGAGCTAAGTACTCACATTTTAGCCCCTGCTTACATGTTCTGCTAAACCAGGATCTTAAGGCACCTACTGCATCTTGATCCCTATTCAGCAGTGCGTTTAGCTAGGTACTTAGCAGATAAGCCCCCAAAGCAAGCGTTGTGGAATAAAGACAAAGCATGGAGGCGGGTGTGCAGTGCATATAAGAGAGAGGCAGTATTAATAAAGCTGTCATGCTAACCTGACCTAACAAGGTAGCTTCCCCAACTCTTGACAAATCACAACTCGGTTTAGAATAAAACCTTCCTCTACAGACATTAACAGTACCAATACACTGATAATTTACTGATACGTTATATGGGACTGGATATCTACTGTAAGAAATACCCATTTGTGGTATTATTTTAGCACACATTTGTTTTTTGCAATGTGTGTTCATGTCACAACTGGTAATTCATTCCAGTATAAATATTTGGAGGTGGGTTTTTTGTTTGTGGTGGGGTTTTTTTTGTTGGGGTTTTTTTGGTTGTGGTTTTTTTTGTTGTTGTTTTGGTTTTTGGTTTTTATTTTATTTTATTTCACTCCCTCCAAACAAGATATTCCTCCTAGAAGTTGTTTATGTGGAAAGTGGAACTCTTTTCTCTTTTCAAACAACCTGTAATTCAGATTAATATTTGCAATTTAAATGTTTCATTTAGTTAACATCAAACAATGAAGAGATGCCAAGAAAAGTTACCTGTTATAAATTATAGCATCCCAATAGCAAAAACATTGCAATACCAAAAAACCCAATAATATCTGTACTTCCTTTCATTTTAACAAATCCCAGGCTTTTCATTTTGAAAATAGCCTTAGAAGAAAATGAATGCAAAACTCCCATAAAATACATATGTCCAAAGACCAGCAGACACAACAAATGTGGAGGGAGCGCAGCCATGGACAGATAGCATCCTTTGGCTCATTCAGTCTGGTCAACATCTGCAGTCCTTACTCCCTTCTGGTTTCCACTAACTTCTTTGCTAAGTTTAGTTTCATTGCTCACATTTCCCTTTCACTGCAGCCTGAATATGTTTTACCTGCACATCCCTTTCTCAGCAGGTGATTCCCACAAGCTGTGGCTCAAGACTCACGGCTGGCTGGCTGGCTCCTTGCCCCTCAAGATCACAATTATTGATTTATCTACTACCGAAAGGCTGAAGAAATGAACCCACTTTATTCAAACACTCTGAAAAAAAGTAGATCTGAACACCACATATTTTCAGGAATCTGGGGCTGTCTGAGGAAAGGGGGGAGGGAAATGATCAAACATGTCAGCTTATTTATTAGCAGTTAATAACTTTGATCAGCTCCAGTCGCTGGTATCTTCTTAAAAGAACCATATTTTGACTGGTAACTTCTCCTATTTCCTGCAACAATCCACCTACAATCAATAGATTACCTGACAGCAGATACTCCTGGGATGTGCTGGTCAATACACACATGGAAAGACAGTTTTCTTCCCGAGCTAACTGTG
>NW_009190826.1:1496-7514 GCF_000690835.1 Fulmarus glacialis | reverse complement strand
TGCTGTCTGCATCCACCTGTGTACCCTTTAACAACTACTCTTTATTCAGAGCTGCTAGGCCTGGATATTTTGAGCGAGCTATTTATGACACACTGATACCAATCCTTCAGCCCCCAGAAAGAGCTCACATGTGCTTGGTTTATATCATTTGGAGATAAGTAAAAAATTCAGAGAAAATAAAGTGCATTCAAATACATTTAGGTTATTTTCCTACTTGTAGAAGCATGTGGGATCTGTTCAGTCTTTGAAATTATTAATGTTTAGAAAAGAAATTTCCCCTGCTCTCCATAGGGATGAAGCTGTTCACTATCTGTTCACTCTGCATCCTCAATAACAACATTTGGATTAAAAACTGTTAGTGGTCACCTGTCACTTGATACCATTTCCATTACTTCATGGAAAAAAAATTATTTGTTATGATAAACAAAATTTGAAGTTACAAGTACTGCAGGCCAGATCCTTCTCTGCTTGTACAATTACCTTCCTCTAGGACTTTGGTAAGGGACCTCCTATCCTCCTGTGTGCCATCATTCCATCATAGCTTTCCACAGACTTGTCTGAGGGACTAAGGATATTGGATTAAATTTCTCCATTAAGTAATAGCTGCTTTTAAAAAAAATTAACTATGTGAGCTTTCCTCTTGGTTCAGACCGCATCTCCTCTGTTCCTACATTCATGGACCATCTTTGGTTACTGATTTCCAGAACATGTGGTTCTACATCCTCCCAAATGACATAGAGATGGTTTTATAAGAAGAGTTTTCTGAGGTTATAAATGGAAACACAGAAGAAGCCACAAGTCATTTTAGGAATTTAAGTCTGTGCTCTAGCCAAAACATGAATGGCTCAGGCAAACAGACATGGAAGAGATGATTGTTCCCCATGTGCAATGACCTTCCTACTTTTAAAATCAATTAGTTTAGCCACTGTCACTCTCCTAGTCCACCCAAGCCAACGTGCATAGCTACTTAGTTTGCACTGACAGCCTCCACTGTCACACGCTTTATTCTACACCACTTTTGGAGCTCCAGAAGGGAAGACAACGCTCAGGCTCTAGCTCCTGCCAGAGATCTGGCAAGTAAAATGAGCAAATTCTTGCTTCCTGGTATGCAGCCTCAGGACGCGCTCCCTCCCCCAGACTCAGAGATACCCTCCGGCAGAGCGGGCATTTCAGAGTGTTTCGCACAGATCATTGCACCTGCTTTCCTGACTCCCTCCGATGTCTCCCCTCTGCCCCTCCCTTCCCTGCACTGCAAGGCAGAGAAAAGCATCTGCCTCTAGGATAGCACAGGACCTAACAGAAGCCCCATTCTTGTCTTTCTGGCAAGGAAATAGGGTTAGGTGCTTCAATAACGCATCATGCATGGGGAGTGGGAGGGGGAAGGGATGAAAGAAGCCAGGAATTTCTGTCAATATATGCCATTTGGGTGCCTGTCTCATGCTAATTTCAACATAAAGTAAAAACAATTTGTCACTAACACGATTTAGTACCTATTTGCATTTCAGGATCTTAAAAATAGAGCAGACAAATCATAATGCATGATGCCCCTAGTGATTTCTATTCCCTAATTACACTGATAACTTGCTTGATTAGTGCTATGCTTTGTACAACAGGACTAGCTGGAACAGAGAGAGTCTTTATTTACTTCAGAAGGGCTCTGGATATGATTAGCAGGAGTGCATAAATGTACATTAGTGCACATTAATGCAGCAACTAATCTAGACTGTGGACAGAAACAATACGTATTGTATTTTTCCACCCAGAATGTTTCTATTTGAAAATTCCTTCCACAACAAGTGCCTCTGAGGTACTTACTTTAATTTTTGTGTTGCAATTTGTAATTACCTTAGATTGATATGTCTGTGTTTCTAAATAAATTGCTTTTCTGGCAAATATATGCCCTCTTTGTAAGCAGATTATATTTACTGCCACACGGCACACATAACTTCTTTCTCATTGGGAAAGGAGGGTTTGAACTCCTTGCTGTGAGGGTTTTTTTGTTTTGTTTTTAAATACATCAAGGACGTTTTCTGTCCAGAAACACAGCTGCCCTGTAAGTGATGCAGAAGGTTCTGACATCCACCTTCTTAATAAGGATATTTGCATTTTAGAGACTTCCACTGGGATGTCTACATTAGTGAGTAGCAGCTTTTGTACACAAAAACTGGCACCCCAGCAAAGAGATGGTTTATATATCTGTTTTCTGAAGATACATTTGTTGTGGCCTTTGCTATGACATACATGCTAATTACTCACCATGACAAACATTTCCAATATAGGAAATATAATAATTCATATTTCCAATACAATGGCAAAGTCCTTAAGTACCAGGAAATGGAGAGGAAGGTCACCCCTTTTGACCGTAGTGCCTCCAGGCCCCTCCACACCACCGCAGCTGAACAACAATCCAAAGGGCACCCACCACTGCTCTGCAGAAGAGGGACATCCCTCAGGGGGACAAGCAACACCCTGCTAATAAATTCATGTTCCTAAACCACAGACAACATGATCCTTTCAAGAGGGACAGGAACTATACATCACCTCAGGACCTTTTTTTCAGAATTTGCAGAGATAGGCTGATTTCAACAGCTTGCTTCACTTCACATTTGAAAGAGCATCCCCCCCCCGCCCAAGTCTCTGGAAGAAACACCCTCTTCCCCAAGTTCCTTTCACCACTATCCATTTTCGACAGAAGACTCAATGGTTGTTTTAAAGTTATTTAATTTTTTAATGCAGGACCCTGTAAGTGTTTTCATGTTTGTTCTACTGTCCAGAAAGCTCTTGTCTATGCTATCATGACATTCAGTGATTGATAGTTAGCATTGTGATCATCTTCAATAGAGTTTTCTATACAAAGATACAGGGGTTGAACAATCTTCTGTTCAAAAAACAAAAAAGATTACTTTAAAAAAGAAATATAAATCCCAAGAAAATGACAAGATGTACTTAGTAGTTGCTGCCTATACAAACCAGATTGGCAAGTTTTGTCTTCCTTCCTTACCTCAGAAGCAATATGCTTACCTTCCTTACACTTACATGCAACCACACACTTAGCAAAACCACTGGCATTCCTCCTAATTTGGCTTTAGTGAGACACATTGTACTATAACATCTCGGATACATTCTGCTTGTCTCTTGCTAATCAGGTTTCATTGCTGGCAGCCAAATGGATGATGCCCAGATTTCATGAGATTTGGAGCATTGCACATTCCTGTTCTGCTGGGTATCTGACCATGTCAATCTGCAGTCTTACTGACACTTAGCTGAGTAATTTCACGAAGGTAAATGCCAACACCAAATCACTAGAAGGATTACAAAGACTGTGCTTCATGTGCGTTGCGTATCACTGTGCTAAAGCAATACAAAGAAAGGATGGTCACGACAGCTGAAAGGAAGGGGGACAGTGCAGAATGGTACTGTCTTTAAAACAGCGCAGCTGGTCATACTGATGCTTTGGAGGCTGCGACACGCTTCAGATGAGCCTACAGCTCAGCATGCAAAGAGCAAGTCAGAAAAAGAAATACTTGGCACTTTGTCTAACCGTAACCAGACAAAAATGTCCCTTCTGCCTTCAGAACTGGCTAGTAGGATTAGAGACTATGAAATTGCATAGCTTTTCTGATGGGATGCTACTCTGCAGTATCTATCATTTAGCTTTCAATTTCTTTCCAGGAGTTACGGGTCAATGGCTAGAGTCAAGTATAACCACTTCCTCGTGCTTATGGTAATTACTAACTCCCACTTTATCACATTGCCTTTTAGCTGAAGTATCCCAAAGCATTTTACAAATTCAGCAACACATCTATCTTGGACCTGATCCAAAGCGCATTAAGGTCAATGAAGTTAATATACAATGTATTATATGCATGTAAACATTGGATAAATTGCTTGCAATTGCATAATTACAGTTGAGGGCATCCAAACAGCCTTAACTCTGCCCTACAGTGATGGAAACAATAAAAAAGAACAACTGGATGAGTCTTCCAAAAACAAGCTGCATTTTTTGCAGCTAATCCAAACTAAGACCGTATTAAAAAACTTAAATTATAATCATAATTAATGTGTACTGTTGGCAAAGGACCGGGTTTAGGTTATATGCCTTAGCTGAACATTTCCATTCTTGAGATCTTTACAGTTTAACGATCGGTCTGAATTTCCCAGATTAAATGCAGTTTATCTGATAAACTTTGAAAGAAATTATTAGGGTAGAAGAGATGACAAACACTAGTTCTATTTTAACACCGTATTTATCTGTAACTAGTGATCAAAATGGGCCTATACACATCAGTATGCCATCTTGACACTTTACAGAGCACTGAAAAATGCATACTGCCCCAGAAAGTCCTTAAATTGGAGATGTACCAGGGAAACGATTATCCTTTGCTTCACACCTTTTTTAATGCTCTTTTCTTAAGTATTCTCGAGTGGCTGCTGTTAGAAATAAGACACAACTTGGCTGGACATTCACCCAACCTAGTGCAACAACAGTGCTTTTTTAGAATATAGGCTTTGGGCTTTATACCAAGACTTTTAAAGCGTTCAAGCTAGCAAATCTATAGACCCATTTCAGCCATCGTCTATGACTTCATATATCCTAACAAAAGCCTACACTGAAGAACTAACATTAAATCAAGTGGGGCTTGATTGACAACATTAATATCAGTGGGGCTGATATTTTAAATGTGGATACCAGTATTTTAAAGTAAAAAAGCAATTGTAATTTTGTCATCAAGACAGGTTGAAGTCCATCATTAGGAACACTTATATGTTGTTTTGAATTTGGCTCCCCCTCTCTTAGTGACGTTGGACTTTTACTGAGTAAATGACCTACCCCTGTGTGGGCTTCTGTCTTCCACAGCACTGGAAGGAAGAGGAGATTGAGAAGAACTAAAGAAAGAGCTGGGGGACAAAGCACTCCCTTAAGGCTGCTATGGGAGACAAAGGGACAGCACTTCAGAACAGAGCAGGTTATGATCAGTGCAGGTATCATCCCCCACACTCAGTATCTGCTCCTGAAGTGCTTCCGCTAGAACAACGCGATTCCCATCTTTCTTCCCAGTAATTCGCACAGAGAGTGTGCCTCAATTCACATGGGAGGGATTACAGCAAAATTGCAGTGCTTGTGAGGTATGCTGGGTTGGCAGCCTCGGACGCCAACGCAGTAGACTATTCAGCAGAGACACTCTGAACAGGTATAAAACAATACGAGCAGATGTCATTTCCTCTACTGGAAAGAGCTCAGCTCTGGAAAAGCTTTCCTTCTGCCTTGGATCAGGCTCCCCAGGGACAGCACAGCTTTTCTGCCAACTGAAGCACAAACTCTAGCCCAGCACGCTTGTTGCGATAACTAGACTTGGAGCATCTACTCATTGCACAGTGGCAACTATGTTCGGCAGTAGCAACCTTCAGCCGTTCAGATATCTGTTCTGAAGATATGGAACATTATATTGTTACAGAACAATGTATTATAGCATCTCATTTGTCTGAAAAATGTCACAGTTCTTCAGTTTTGAATGGAAACTGTTTTCACAACAAAACCCCTTTCTGTGTCAAAGCAGAAAGCTTAGACGAAACCTTCCAGTTCAGTTTTTCAATAGTAACCTGCATTGCTGTCGTGGTTTAACCCCAGCCGGCCACTGAGCACCACCCAGCCACTCGCTCACTCCCTCCTGGTGGGATGGGGAAGAGAATCGGAAGGGTAAAAGTGAGAAAACTCGTGGGTTGAGATAAAGACAGTTTAATAGGGAAAGCAAAAGCCGCGCACGCAAGCAAAGCAAAACAAGGAATTCATTCACTGCTTCCCATCAGCAGGCAGGTGTTCAGCCACTTCCAGGAAAGCAGGGCTCCATCACGTAGTTACTTGGCTTGGGAAGACAAACGCCATCACTCCGAACGTCCCCCCCTCCTTCTTCTTGGCCCAGCCTTACATGCTGAGCATCACGTCATATGGTATGGAATAGCCCATTGGCCAGCTGGGCCAGCCATCCCGGCCACGCTCCCTCCCAGCCCCCTGCGCAC
>NW_009190826.1:0-1482 GCF_000690835.1 Fulmarus glacialis | reverse complement strand
CTTGACTAGTATAAACATTACTTAGCAACAACTAAAAGATCCCTGTGTTATTTATCAACACTATTTTCACACTACATCCAAAACACAGCACTATACCAGCTAATAGGAAGAAAATCAACTCCATCCCAGCTGAAACCAGGACAATTGCTTTAATAACTATATGTTGTCCCATCACTTCCTAACATTTATAAACTAATAAGCTAGGCCAGCTTAATAAAGAGTACAAAAAAACTCCCTTAACTTCAAACACTACAGATATTCATAAAAACTGTGTGACGGTGAAAGGGAGAGGAGAAATCTTTTCACCTTGAAGACAGTTAAGCAGAGGAATGGGGACCCAGATAGGCTGTGCAGTCTCCACACTTGAAAGTTTTCAAGGTCTGACTGGTTAATGCTCCGAGCAGCCTTAGTCTCACAACTAACACTGCTTGGAGGAGGTTGGAGTAGAGGTCCCTTTGAACCTGAATTATCCCACGATCCTGTGAAAGTAATTGTCTGATATAAACACAAAACAACTTCAAAGTTAGTAATGGATTATCAAAGTATTTGATAACAAATACATTTGAGTTGGAAAAATCCCCCCTCTGCTTTTCACGCACCGAAGGCCGAAGATTTGACTGATAAGGGCAATGATGATACAAGCTAGCATTTTACCATGGTATTACTGCGACTTAGATGTTCACAACATAATTAAAAATCTTTATAATGCACATATTAATGAACTACTTAACAGCCTAAAAAGTTCCTTTCTAAATTTCAAGACTTACAGTTGTACAGCTACTACTAGACATAGTTGACATCAGCAAACCAGATGTTACTTGAGTCCTAAAGGGGTCAGGTTTGATGTAATTCAATAGCAAAGCACGTTTAGCTAGAAAAACTTGTGAAAGTGCAGAGGGCACAAAGATTATTTTGGCAGTAAGATGAAAAAGTGAGTAGGTAAACTGGTGACAGTTCAGTGACCTGGTAAACTGGCAACAATCCAAGACTATGTGTTTAATACAGCCATATGGAAAAAACCACTGGCTGTAACTATGAAAATCTTGGAAAGTCAGAGAGTATTTAAGGATCAGACATAAGTTATTCAAGAGGAGCTCTTAGCTAACATTAAGTTAGCAGAGCTAATGTCATCCTGAGTTGCATACCAAGGGAAATACATTTCTAAATATTGCATCCCAGTTCAGGAACCCATATTTTTAGGAATACGAAAATAACAGCAAGTCATAAAAGTCAGTGGCAGAAAAAAGATATGACTGTGACATTTTAATTACATTGCCCAGTCTATTTAATTAATCCAATGTAAATTTTAGAGGTAAAATGATAGTGGTTTTATGTTTACTGTTCCAAAAAGCCACAAATAAAGAACTCTTAAAACACATCCCGAAGTAAGAGCCTTCCAGTCATGTAGACAAAGGAATAACAGGATTGGCTAAACAGGAGCTTCAATTCCTGGGAATTGATAGGGAGTAATATCATAAGTTT
>NW_009190825.1:9294-9612 GCF_000690835.1 Fulmarus glacialis | reverse complement strand
CCCCTCGGCAGGGACCGAAGCCCACCTGGCGTCACAGCACCTATGGGCCCTGAGCAGATGATGAAGCCTTGGGTGCCCCTGGGTGCTCAGTGCGGCAGGATGGGCCCTTCCCAGGGTGGCCCTGGGGTCTGCCTTGTCCCCCAGGACGCTGAGTGCCACCCCAAATCCCTGCACATGTGGCGTGCCTTGGTCCTTGGTCCCCCATCCATGGGGAGCCACCAGTGAACGCCACCTCCTCCCACTGGAAAAGGCAGCTCCACGGGCGGGGAAACTGAGGCTGTGTGACAGAATGTGGAGCTGCACAGAAGGTGGGGGGCT
>NW_009190825.1:8439-8791 GCF_000690835.1 Fulmarus glacialis | reverse complement strand
CGTGGTGGCTTGGGGACGGGGTCGTGGCCCTGCCACGCTGCAGGGGACGGACCTCACATGGGGCATGAGTAAAACAAGCCCTTAAAAAATTAAAAATAATAGATGTAGTGTCCTAGCTGAGGTTCAAGCCATGGGCAGGGCTGGAAGGGAAAGGAAGGGAGGAAGGACCTCCTTCCTCCTATGGCTCCCATGGACCGTGGTCTCCATTTAATGACCTTGCTGAGGTTTCAGATGCAAGAGGTTCATCACCCGCCTTCAAGTCTTTAATCCCATCCAGCTCAAGGGCTGTCCAGCACCGAGCCTAGCACCATCCTGCCCGGGGCTCCCCCATCCCACCCAAGCACCCGCCGCC
>NW_009190825.1:4745-8393 GCF_000690835.1 Fulmarus glacialis | reverse complement strand
CTGGTGTTTCTGCACGTATATATGCGTGCGGGGGTGTGTGGGGCTTTATTTTGTGTGGGAGGCAGAGCACGATGCGAAAATTCAACTCGGCAGCAGTTTGAAGTGCATATTTTTGGCAGGGTTGCTGGCTCGCCTCCCCCTCCTCGCCGGGGGAGCTGGCAGAGGGCCTGGCCAGTCCCAGCGCTGCCAAGCAGGAGGTGGGCAGCGGCAGACAAGCGGGGGGGGCTGGGGGAACCCCTCGATACCCCTCGAACCTGTTTGTGCACCCAGTTGATGCATTTTGTGTTCCCGCCCTCCCTAGCATGGGCATCCATGGGCATCGGTGCCCCCCGGCACCCCGGGGCTGTGTCCCACCTGCTGCTCCCCGGCCCCCCCATCCCGCACGGGGAGCATTTGGGAGTGAAAAAACCCTGTGCTTAGCTTTTTCCAGGTAGTTTCTCCGTGCACAAATGGGGTTTTTCTGGTTATTTTTCATTATTGCCTTTCTCTCCCCATCTTTTTCCTTCTGCTGCCCTTCCACATGTCCTTTCCTGGTGGAAATCAGCCACAAATTTCCCAAAATAACAGAAGGAAGACAAATCAATGGGCAATATCTCACCAGACACGTTTCGTTTCCTTCTCCTCACGCCACTGAAAAGCCCTGCCATATCTCCACCAGTCCCACGGTTCATCACTGGGTGTTGGACCTCCTCGTCCACCAGGAATAATTAATCATGGCACATCTCTCTGTCATTTTTATGCTGCTGTTATCCCATAGCGCTATTTTTTTGAGCACTTTTGCTGGGGGAGACCGAGTCCTTGGGCTCAGACACCCCATCCCATCCTTGTGTCGGGCGGCCAAGGGCGGGCACCCCAAAGCTACTGTCAGGGTGCCAGGTTGCCCTTGATCTCTACATCCCTTTGCTAGATGCCAGCGAGCATCTAGCAAATAAATCACTAGAAACGCACCATAGAACATGGCTCAGCAGGGCAGGCTCCTCGCAAAGCCCTCGCGGTGGATGAAGAGGTGTGGGCAGAGTTAAGGGTAATTTAATACGTCTGGGCATCTGAAACCAGGAGCCCGAGGGGATGATTACGCTGCCAGCAGCTGAAGTGGCTCCGTTACACTCTGCTGACCTAATTTTAATAAAATTCCCATATTCGAGCTCCAAATTCCACTTGTTTGATAACCCTGCCCATGCAGCTCTCCTGCTCTGCCAAGCTCCCGAGGAGATGGCACCAAGCATGGGGGACCCCGACCCCTCATTTGCTTGTTGGGGGGATCCAGCCTTAGGCACGCAGCACCCCCTTTAAAATCAGCTGCAGGTCCCCGTGGGACATCTCCAGGCTCTGGCTGCAAGTAGGACCATTTCTCAAGTCACCAAACGCTGTGTGACAACTTGGGGACAACCTCGATGAGCGTCTCCGGAGGACAAAATGGTGTCACCTCCATGGGGCACAACCTCAGGGGGCACAGGGGTCCAATACGGTTCGGGTGAGGGTGATGGGGCTGGATGTGTGCGTTTGCTGCCTGCTGCAAACACGGAGCAGAGCAATTGGGGAGACCTGGGAACGGGGAGACCCCTTCTGAGATGGGACCGGCTGGTGTCACCAGGAAAATGCAGGTTGAAGGGCTGGGGATTGCTGCCCCGGACAGTGTTGGACACGTTGACAATAAAGGGCACCAAAAAACATCTTTCCAGGGAAAAAAGGGCGCAGCGGAGCCCTGATGAAGTTTGAGTTGGAAATGAGAAAAGCGCTCCCACCATCAGACCTGAGCACATGGTGATGGGCGCTAATACACCTTAACGACCCTGATCAGTCCCACCTGGGACCCCCACCCCACCCTGTCGATGGCCCAGGAACCCATATAAGCTCGGCCCAGGGCTAGAATTCCCTTCCTGAGCTGTGCTGCATGGGGACCTGTCCCCAGCCCCAGGAGTGGTTTCTCTCCCGGCTGGACCTCCTGAAGGTGTGTTGAAGCCCATCCCTGGTCCTGCCTCGGGGATGGACCTTGGACCTACACCATGGCACTGTCACCTGGAGGGTGGTGCTGGGGACAGTGAGCTGAGCGCTTCTCATCCCAGGCAGCAGAAGGCAACAGGCTTTACCTAAGCTCCTCACCCATGATCTCTGACTTATTTTTCCTGTCTCCTTGCCCACGCAAGACCTCCAGAGAGGACAGGCAGGGACCCATCCAAACTTCAAGCCTTGGCTTTGAAGGGTGCTGGGGGCAAGCTGGGAGCATCCGCACCAGCATCTGCAAGAAAGTCTTGAAATTAGAAAAGGTAATTTCTTCTGTTCCCAATGTACCATGAGATTTGGGGTTTTTTTTCTTTTTTTTTTTTAATTTTCTTTGGGGGGAAAGGGTGAAACTTGAGGAAAAGAGGAAAAAACCAAGACGATGTGACCTCTTTCTTCTTGGTGACAAGAAAGAATTAGGAAAAAGGATAGGAAAAGAGCTGTTCCTGGGAAACACCTAGCTATTATTACTTTTTAATAAGGCAGCAAACGATTCCGCTGAAACCCTCAGCTAAAATGAGATTTAGCCTCTGTTTTCACGAAGGCTCAGTGATTACAACGCCGGGTTCAGAGCGAGCATCTTCCTGGCCTTTGAGTTGGGTCCCTGTCACCCAGGGTCCCTGCTTTTCCTCATCCTCGTTAAAGGGACCTGCTGTGAGTTGGGCTGGGTGGGTGCCAGGAGGAGTCACGTCCCCATCCCGGTCCTCGTCCCCCTCCTGGTCCTTGCCATGGCACAGAGGGATTAGTGTCACATCAGCGGTGGCTCACTCAGGGCTATTTTTAGGAACGCTTTCTATTTTAAACGGGTGGTGGTGGTGGCGGGAGGGTGTTAAATACCTATGTGACACTTGGTACCCGCTGAGGATTTAAATGTAAAGTAGGATTTGGTCTTTTTTCCCCTCTTTTCTCCTTCCTGAGGCAGGTTGTCAAAGATTTTTAGCTGAGGCCATCGTTGCTGGCAGAGGGAGCCAGGGTGAGAGACGTGGGGAGGGATGGACCAGACCGGGGATCAGGTGGTTTGGGGTGAGACACTGGTGATGTTCTCATCCCCCAGTGAGTTGGGGTGCCTCTGTCCCCCTACAAGCAGGCGAGGAGGTTTGGGGTGTCCTCAGCATGTGCTGGAGGTGCCATGGGGGTGACCGAGAGAGGACGTGTCCCCATCTTCCCTCACCTTTAGGTTTCACCTTGCTGCAAAAAGCCACCTTTTTGGTGACAGCAGAGCATCCCTGGTCAAACCAGGGCTACCAGCAGCAGGAAAATGGGGAGCAAAAATAATTCCCCTGGACCTCGTGCATGGTGTCACCAAGGGGCCTCATCCTGCTGCGCCAAGTGCCCTGAAAGCAGGCGCTGGGTGGCCAAGGGATGCTCAGCTCTCGCCCAAAGCGACAAGCTTTGAGCAGCCGGAGGATGAACTGGAGTGAGGCAGAGGGATGGACCCGCGTCCCCGTGGTACCCCGTAGAGACGGGCACCGAGCAAGGATGCACTAAGCCGCCGCACTGACCAGTTCACCCCCACCCCAAAAACCAGCTCCCACCATTCGGCCCATCTGGGAGTGCTGGGTGCTCCCCTCACCCCACGTACGGTCCCCGCACCCATGGACGTTGCAGGCGGCCGGCAGCTTTCCAGATAAAAGCCTGTGTGCCCCA
>NW_009190825.1:3034-4621 GCF_000690835.1 Fulmarus glacialis | reverse complement strand
CTCCAGCTTCCACATTTTGGCCATGCTGTTTCCTATCGAGAAGCTAAACCTCCTGGAAGCTCGAGAGGACGCTGGAGAAGCGAGGGAAGAGGGGACTTCAACGGCTTTGTGGCCGGTAATCGGTAATGCACATATTCCCGAGGAAGGAGCTGGAAGACGCTGGGATCAAAGCGGCGCGATCTAACGGCCCCTTCACCCCGGCACGGCCTTTGAAGCAGATGGGCGAAGGAGATGGGCGCTCGGGGCGGGTCCTGCGGGGCGAAGCGGGGGGTCTGGGGTGCGTAAATCAAAGCGGGGTGCGTTTGCTTCCATGACGCCTGTGCGCGTCCCCTCGGCTGCCCTCCGGCGAGGTGCGACTTTTTTCCCCAGCCCAGAGCAAAGCATCTCGTCCCCAGCTGGGCTGGGAGAGGAGCAGGGATTTTTGTGTATCTCCCCCTCCCCAGACCCCACGCTCCCTCGGCTGCCGGCTGGGTCCCCATTCCCAGCACCCTGCTGCGCACCTCCAGCAGCACATTTTGGGGTCCAAAGCTGTTTTCCCAGGCTGGATCCGACCCGCCTGGCCCCGCACTCTGCTTTTGCTAACGCACGGAGGGGATGCGCAACGGGACCGGGCGGCCCACGCAAAAAATCCCCAACCCTATTCCCAAAGCATCCCGGAGGCATTTGACCCCATCGCCTTCAACAACAATTCCTCCCTCCACGGCGGAAAAAAGCCACCCCAAAGCCTCGGGCAGAGCCCCCGCGACCCCACGGCCAAACTCTTCCTGGAGCAAGGACCTTCCCGCATCTCCCAAACCACTTCCCGGCGCAGGCAAGGTGAGTAAATATTTAATAAGGAATAAATGATTAATTGGAGCTCGCAAAGAGAAGCTGGGTTACAGGGGCCTCTCTTCCCCGAGCTGATGCTTATAAATGAGCGTGCCGCGGATCTCGGGATCATTTGCCAGATCATCGGCTGCTAAATAGTTCAAAATCGTCGCGCAGATCTCTAAAACATGTTATTATTAGAATAATAAGCCGCCTTCTCTCCGTGAACTTTCCCAAGCGTTCCCAGCTAATCACCTATTGATTACAACATTATTATGGTATTTATTAGCATAAGGGGTGGCAGGGAGGATTTTCCTCCTGCCAAAGGCTTGGAGGGGACCCCTCGGTGGTGGGACCCCACTGCTCCCGTGTCAGGGGGTGCAGAGGTGATAGGAACCTTCCCGCGGGATTTCGGGGGGGGTTGCACGTAGGAAGACTTGCACAGATACTTCTTTTTATTTCCCACCTCTGCATAGACCCCGTGGATGGTTTCCAAGCATCAAAGGCATCCCCCGAGGCTGGGAAGGAGCTCAGCCTTGCGGTGGAGATGGCTGGGACCTCCTGGGGTAGCTCCTTCCCTGTGGCATCACCCTTATTCCCGTGGGAAAAGGCCGGGGCTGGCAGGAGGCGCGTGGGAGGGCAGGCAGCGCGGCAAGCGCTCGGCGGAAGCGCCTTCCCCGCCTGCCTCCTGCCTGACTTCTACTTCCAGTGTGCCATTTCAATCAAAGATTTTAATAATAATTTTCCCCGCACATAATACAGCCCTGTCTTGGAGTGCTG
>NW_009190825.1:1177-3011 GCF_000690835.1 Fulmarus glacialis | reverse complement strand
GGAGGGAGGGAGGGAGAGTGGGAGCGGAGAAACTGGTAAAACAGCATCCTGAATCAAACGGACATCTGGAATGACAGCCTTCAGGTGGGAACCGCTCCCGGGAGCCGGGGGTGCTGCCTGAACCAGGGTCTGGTCCCACACCGCATCCCCAGGGATGGGCCAGCGGAGCGGGGCTGCCCTGGGGTCCCCCACCAAATCCTCCTCCCGGAGCATCCCGCAATCCCGGCTGAGTCCGGGACTCAAAATCTCCGCTGAAGCAGGGACAACCTGGGAGAAGAGCCTTACGTGAGCCAGAGCCGGTTGCGCCTGGAGCTGGCGAGTGGTTTCGGAGCAGGGATCATCCCCGGGTGAAAGCCCTCATGCCCACAGAGGGCTTTTGGTGGCTTGGGGGGTTGTCAAGGTGGTTATGACCTGTCTGCTGCTTCCAGACCTGCAAAGTCCTGGTACCTAGCTCCTCTTGCAAGGAGAACCTGGAAGGAGCAGGTCCAGCATCACCCAGTGCCCTCCAGCATCACCCAGTGAAGGTTTTCTGACTCTGCAGGTGCCTCTGGTGCAGCAGAATCGGGTCCACCGCTGCCCTCACCGAGCACATCCCACTGGCAAGGCCCTGGGAGAGGAGATGGCCGCAGGGATGGACATTTCCAAAGCCTCCATGGCATCTTCATTGGAGAACAACATCACGCCCTGCGGGCACTAACGGGCTTTAACGACCCTGAGCAGCCCCTCCTGGGACCCCCACCCACGAGCCCATTTACGCTCGGGGCCATCAGTCCCTGCCTGGGGCTGCAGGACTGCCTGTCCCCAGCCTTGTCCCCATGTCCTAGCCCTCACCTCCAGCCAAGGAAGAGCATCACTGTGTGCAAGGTAGACAACCACAGGGGTGTATTTTTTTTTTTTAAACTTTTTCTCTTTCACCAATATCCTAGAGCTTACGATTTGCCAGCCTGGTGTCTACCACGTACTTTTCTGGGTGGGCTTGAGAGAGATTTCCACATAACGTGCTACCATCAAGCTTGCTCTGAGCAATCCAGAAGACAAGGGGTTGAATTTCCAAAGCCTCTAACGCCGAACGTCTGCTTGGTTTGGGGAAAACCAGACCTCTGTTTCTTTGGAATTGCTGGAGCCCGGTTTAGCCCGGTTGGACTGGTGTGTTTTAGCTCCGGAACTTGCTCTTGTACTGAGTTTTATGCTGTTTTGTATAAATTCAACTAATTGCTGCAAAGTTATATGGGTATGTTGTAGGAATTGTCGAGAAGGGTTGAAGTTTAGGACCCACCTCGTGGTGGGGACCTTGTGGCTGGCTCTATGCTGACCTGGCCACGTTGTCCCATGATGTGAGGGGCTTTTCTAGGGCAGCTATGGGATGCAGCCTGGGAGATCACTGGTGCCTAGGGATGTGCCTGCTCCGTGGAAAAATCATCGCCAGGCCTCAGTGCTTCTCAGCACCCTCTGGAGAAGCCATCTCATGGGGCATGGACCCCCTCCTTGGCACAAGAGCAGGGTCTCCCTGGGGTGAGGGGCAGAGGACGGGTGTCCTCTGGCCACCCTCTGCTCCTCAAAGCACAGGAACCTGCTGCGCCCAGCTCAGCTCTTCCACCCTCCAACGTTATTAAAAATCATCGCCAGGCCTCAGTGCTTCTCAGCACCCTCTGGAGAAGCCATCTCATGGGGCATGGACCCCCTCCTTGGCACAAGAGCAGGGTCTCCCTGGGGTGAGGGGCAGAGGACGGGTGTCCTCTGGCCACCCTCTGCTCCTCAAAGCACAGGAACCTGCTGCGCCCAGCTCAGCTCTTCCACCCTCCAACGTTATTCTTCCTCCATTGACCCTGCTTCC
>NW_009190825.1:0-1165 GCF_000690835.1 Fulmarus glacialis | reverse complement strand
ATGCCGAAAGCCCTTTACACATCCCCCCTGCCCCATGTCCTCAGGCCACCTTCTCCTCTGCTCTGAGACACGCTGGTACAACCTGACTTGGGCAGCCTCCCAAGAATGCTGCAGGGATCCTCAAGGTCCTTCTGGCCCCAGGAGCTGGACGGGGACCTTGTGGAGCCACCCGAAGCTTGGTGGGAAGCACAACCCGGCCTCAGCTGTGAAACAGTCAGAGATTTGTCCCGTCCCGGTCCTCCTTATCCCTCCGCATCCTCGGCAGTAGAGATGTGCGTATGATCCTGGTGGTCCCACCTGGCCTGAAATCCGTGGGCTCAATAAAAGGGGCCAGTTGCCATCATCCTTACTTTAAGCTCCTGGAGGAGGATGAAGTAAGCTCGGGCTAAACGGAAAATAGCTCTGCCTCCCGATTGTTACTATTATGACTATTTTTAATCCATCAGAGATTTGTCAAAGGGGTTTTGGGCTCCCATGTTGGCGTTGGGGGAACCAGGGAGGCTTTTTGCTTTGGGTGGCTGGGTTTGCTTTCTGCTGCAGGAAGGACCGGCAAAGCCACGAGAGAAAGGAAAATCTCTAGGGATGCCACGGCCAGGTCGAGCCCTCGCGGGGACCCAGTGGGGCAGCGTGGTGGGATGTGGCATCCCCCCGGCGCTGGCTTTCCCGGTGGGACAGCCTCCCTAAAATCTCCTGGACTGAGCGGAGCCATCCCAAAGGAGGACACTGCATCCCAGGGGATGCTTCAGGCTGGAAGATGTCACCTCCCTGACCACGGCTGTGTCTGCGCCGAGGATGACGTTGGTCCACCTACATCAGCACTCTCTCAGTGGCACCCAAATGTCACCGACCCGCGTGGCGCTGCTCCGTGGTGGCCCCATGGCAAAACCTCCACCAATTTCTGCCCTTCCTGGGGGGAGATGAGGTTTCACAGGGCTCTGGATATAACCCCATGCTCAGCTCAGGCCACGGAGAGGAGGAGAACGCCCGCCTGCCCTATTGCAAAAGCAAGCTGCTACGCCGCGCCCCCCTGCCCGCCCCATGGACCCCCCCTCATCGCACCCAGGGCTGATGCCGTATTTGCGGTGCTCTCTGCAATGCCAGAGGGACTCACCATCCCCTCTCCATCCACCTCCTTGGTTTGAAAGGGGCCTGGAAAACACCCCCC
>NW_009190824.1:25365-69306 GCF_000690835.1 Fulmarus glacialis | reverse complement strand
GAAGAGGCTGCAACCACATGGATGTTCCACGTGGTTCCACCTTGTAAGGGGACCCTTCCCCTACACAAGGGAGTGGGCACTAACAAGTTGTGTTTTAGGATGACTGCATCTGATTTGCTTTCCTCTCTGTCAGAGGCCAAAGATGCTCTTGGTGTTAGATGGATACTGTTAGGGCTGCACAATAAAAGACCATATGCGATTCTGGCACAGATAAGTGCCGGCTGCATTCACAGTGTTGAGAAGCTGTGGTTCCATTTCTTGTCTGGGAGTTACAATCTGTTAATTCTGCGGCTGGATCTGCCTCTCCCCATTCAATGAATCCAACCCTACCAAGTTCAATATGGAGTAAAAGCTATGGGTTCTATTCAGCAGTATCAAGAAAGATTTTAGCTCTTGGATTACTTAATCAGTTTTTAAAGACCAATTTCATATTGAAATAATGCTTGGGCAAACACAGAGTAGTTCCTTTTTGTAAGAAAAGTATTTAGAGAAGAGGCTTTAGCAGTGTAGTCGTTACTGGAATCTACGGTGTTCCTTCCTGTTTTGGCTTGGAGATTGCTGCTTTGGCGATTCCCACTGTCTTCTTACATGGCTTGGAAAAACCCTGGCCTCACAGGCTGCTTTTCCATAGACCCTACCTTGTCCTGCCATGAAATGGGCCCTCTACTCCGGACCAGCTGAACCGACTGAAGTGGGATTCTGCAGATGAACTCGGCAGGGAGAGCGGGAGGCCCCTGCCACGGTTTTAGACTGTAACACTGTGAAGCTGCTGTATTCCAGCATAAAAAAAGAGGGCAAGGAGATAAATGACTCCAGTGTTTGTTTGTTTGTTTTGCCTAAAGAAGCTTCTTTGTAAGCGTATTCCACATGAGTATTCTTCTGTCCACGTAAAATAGATCCCTTGTGTCTGAATTTAAGTCTCTGTATATTGTTACTTGTGCAATGGCTTAGAAATACTTTAGAGGCATTATCTAGGAGCTTTTATGACTTCTCTCACATATTTCCTCTGCCTCCCTGCACCCACACATCCATGCACACATAGTGAGAGATGCAGGGTCAGATTCTGATCAGAATTCTGCTCATTTTACACAAACAAAACTCTTTTTACACATTTTTTTTTTTTTCTTGAATTTAACCCAAAAGTCAATTTTGGACCCATTATACAGCTCTTGATAAACACTAACCCAACAAGACCTGTGCTACTGAGAAAATCAGGACCTCAGATTCTGGAAGAAGTGATAAGCAGCTAGATTTGGAGCTGACAGCCTTAAAACACAAGAATCAGCCCATCTGTGGCTGGTTTTCCTGCTTGGTAGGGTTGTTTTGTGAAGTTGTTGCTACAGAATCACAGGAGTGCCATTTATTCTAGAAACTGTGGATTGCATTGCAGGGACAGCCATAACAGGTCACTAGCATCTGCCATAAGCAGGTTTCATACTTTCCCATTTGAATTACTCTTCATTTAAAGCTCTGAAAGATAGCATGAAGCAGGAAGGGAAAGGCCAGATGTTTCTCCTTGAGCATTTTATAATTGTCTCTCCCCCAAAAGTTAACCATTCCATGATTCCTTTGGCTTCACATCTGTATTTAACATCAGCTTTGGAAGTCTTCAAGATTAAAATCTAAAGAAAGCATTTCAGCTTCGAAGCAATAAACCAAGGAGTGCTTTGCTGTTTGGGGGAATCACCAAGCACAAGGGAATGTGCATGCAGAGTTTTCCTAGCAGAAATAATTTTCAAGATACGGCTGTGAGCTGCCATAGAAGTAGGCTTTTGACACAGAAAAAGGACATGTGCTCCATTTATGAAAAAGGAAATGAATTAATCAAAATTACTATTATAAAATAATCAGTTTTTAACAGGCAGGTAACAAGATGTCCCTGAATGGACTATGTGAAGGTGATATATGTGAGGCCTGTCTACAGTAACTAGAGTTTTCTAAATGAGACGTACAAATCACGCAGATGCTAAAAGTATGCCAGTTCCACGTTGCACGCACAGCCAACCAGTTATTACACCCCCCTCTAATGCAATCAGTGAGGTACTCTGCAATTAGGCCTGCAGGGTAGCTGTCTGTAATTAGCACTGGCTCAGTTCTTCATAGCATTGCGAGTGTAAAGTAATAGGTAAGTGCATCATGATGAGTAAATTGGTGCTGTGGGCCATGGATTCAGCAACATGCAGGATTGGAGACCCCCCCCCAGGAAATCCACTCTGTCCAGTCTGTTACCTTCTAGCTTCGCATTTATTTACATCTTTTCAAAGGACAGACAGGTTTCTTTCTTCTAGAAACTTAAGTGCCAAACTAGCAAGACATTTAAATATTTCTGAAATAAACGAGACATAGGAATAGCATGTGGGAATCCTTTAGATACAGTTTGTGGCAAAGCTGGGTGATCATATAAATGATATTAACTCCAGAAGAACCCTCAGGAGTACCCGCCATAATTCTCTCCCTTACCCATGGACAGTGAGCCATGCAGAACAACAGCCACCAACCATCTGAACGCCCAGTAGCCAGCAAGATAGCCTCAGTAAAGCATTGAGCACATACTCTAGTGAGCTTTTCAAGGCAAACTCTTCAGTTTTGGTACTCTCCAATCCTCTCACCCTGCTAACAGAAACCTCTAGGGCTCTTGTTTTCTGGGAGTTAATGTATTTCAGTATGACTGCTATTAGCACAGGTCGTGGAATTGCTAATAGAGTTTCTACTCCTTTATTTGCCATGACTTTTGCTTTCACGCATGAAAGTTTCTGGCTCAAGTCAACAGCGGTGAGCCCTAAGTGGTTTGAAATCCTGTGGTAAGTGGCCTAGTATAAATTACTGTGAACACAGTGCGATAATACCCATATGCGTATAAACTTGGCTGCAGGCGTGTTGTTGAGGTTGCATGGTTTGTCCAGTGAAGAAGAAAAAGGGAGAGAAGTTTGAAAAGCCTTGAAGATTCTCCTTTGCCTTACTGTGGTGATGCAGCACTTGCTTTGGTATCTGAGATTCCCAGTTTCAGGGTGTTTTAGCGCTGGATCAAAGCAGGCAGCTCACGCAGAGGCCCTTTGAAGCTTGCTCTGCTATAGGAAACGAAAAAGAAAGAAGCACCCAGTGCCTTGGTAGGTCTGAGCATGAGGTGCTTGCTTTCCACCAGTAATACTAGTTCTTCTTCTTAGTATGACAACAACCTGCTCAGCCTACCAGGTCTGTAGCCTTGTCTTTTCTCAGGGGATTCCCAGGGGCATGATTTTCAGAGAGCCTGCACCCCACTGACTCAAGGTGGTATCGGGGCTGCAAAACTTGTGTGAAAAGAAGCTGTGACAAGTCCTGCCATGGTAGCACTTTAGCAGTGCAACTTTTGCTGGCGAGTGGGTGGAAGAGTGGATGGGGGTGGGGGGTTTCCAGCTGAAGTTTCCATTTAAATACTGACATTTGCCAGTTATTACTGTACAGTGGTATCTGAGCAAACTCAATTATTTTGCTTTTCCACACCTGGAAAAATAACTACTGTAGTTCAGACCTCAGGGTAATAAGTGTTGGCTGCTACTTTTCAGTGGTAGTTGCTTATCTGCTTAAAGGCGATGCCATGAACCTCAATTAGTTAGTGGTTATACAGTGCTTTGAAATTATAAGACACTATCTACCTTTTAAGTATTATAATGTTTCTATAACGTATTGTAACAAGTACATGCTTCAGTACACAGCAGCACACTTGGCTGTAGGCCACAAATGCTACCTAAGTGAAAAAATCCGGGGCTTTGTATCTCAATGACATAAGGAAATCAAGGAAAATCTTCATCAGTTCTAAATTTACCGTGTACGTACCTTGAGTATGTGGATAGCCCAGCTAAGAAAATCAAGCACAGTACAAAGAGCTGTCAAATATAACAGTGATGGATGTAGTGCAAAAACCTATGTACAATCCAGTCAAACAGCAGAGTGCTTTGTAGAGCGGGACCGGGAGGAGGATAGGACAGGTATAGCATCATCTACTTCCAGTGATTTCCTCCAACATCCAGCCCTGGAGCTCGTGGTTGCTCTGAGCATGACTGTGCAGTGTTATAGAGGGGTTCGTTAATTTTGAAACATGGGAGTCAAGGATGAATCTGACTTCCCCATTTTGCTCTTCAGGCAATGCTGCCAGTGGTGAATAAAATGCATTGCTAAATTAGTAAGTCATAACATTTTTGGGCTCGGGCCACTAAGCTGTCTCTCTCTGCTTTGCACGTGAGTATGGGAGATATGTTCGCCTGGGGATAGAGTAACAGCTCCAAAAGGCTGCAGTGAAATGCAATCTGGTTCTGACACAATGCAGCCAGTCAGGCCATCTGTGTGAAGGAGCACCCAAAAAGGTAACTGGCAAAGACCGATAATCCCCAACTGAGCCTCGAAAACTCAAAGCACCTGGCCTAGCTGTGGCGGAGCTTACAATTTGCAAATTTGAGAGTTGTGACTGTGGCACCGAAGTTTTACAGTGACGGCAAGTGGTTAGGAATAAGGATATTTAGTTTATCTTTCTTGACCGGGGTCCACTTTTAGTTCTGGGTCTTTCCCTGGTTCACCAAATCGGTGTCCATGTGCAGGTTAGCCAGAGCTGCCTCGGAGCAGGATGCTCTGGTGTGGTCTGAGCACCCGGCTGTGTGGTGCCGGAAAGGGTGCCCTGGGTGTGCGGTACCAGCCCTTCCTTGTCTCTGTCTCTGCGGCATTAAATTGGCAGAAAACTGGCCCTGTGGAAGGGGTCTGAGGGCACAGCTTCCCGCAGCAGCTTGGGCAAGGCCGGGTGGATGGTGCGAGGCGTGGGTGGGGCTGCAGGGCTGGGGATGGCGGCACCCCCTCCCTGAGTGCAGCGCGCTGTTGGCTTGCCTCAGCTGTAATCCCACACTCACTCGTGCCACTGGCTTCTGTCCGGTCTTCCCCCTGGCTGGGGCTATCTATGCCTCACAACTCGGTTCCCACCGCAGTCCCAGAGACAACAAGGATTGATGGGTGAACCACTGACCAGCTGGGCCTGGTACGTGGGGTCCCAGAGTTGGAGAGAGGCCATGTGCTATGTGGCCACCGAGGGCGTGCAGATGAGCAGGATATTTAGCGCTGTGCAGTGCAGCACAACAGTCTTGCCTCTAAATGTCCTTATAATGTGGTTTCTCTACCTCTATTTGTGTGCCTTATATTGCACAGGTACCTATCCAAGAGGGAAGCTGCACAGTTCCATCATTCCTCTCCCTGTGCCCTTCGTTCCTCTCCTTGGCTAATGTCAGCGTGAGGTTTTGATCCCCTTCACTCTGGATGGAGAAGCTATGGCAAAGCAGGTTTCACCGTGAGGCTTTTCCACCTGCTGACTGGCTCATTCCAGCTGTGCATGGCTGTGGTGTTCATCAGTCAGGGAGCGCTTCTTGTGGAGATCAGCTCACAGGAGCGCAGCAGAGGAATGAGGGCCTGAAACGAATAAAAAATTAATATTTTGAAAAATTAAATGAGGTTTATGAGGTTGTAAAAAAAATCCTGCAGATAGGAGTGGGGACCGGCACAGAACAGAGAGATGGGACTCAGAGCTGGTGGAAGCAGTGTTGCATCACCTCAGTGAGATGTAGCTAATGTCTCCACCATCTAGGGATGAGGATCAAAACAGACCCTATTGTTTTGTCTGTGCATCATTCTAGTATATAGGTTGTGATATGGGAGGGGTTGGTAGAATAGCACAGAGACCATCTTTTAGATATTCAAAATAGCTTTAAAAGAACAAATATGTCTCAGAACTAAATGCTTGGTGCCACCTGCAGAAATAAAGAAAGAACTACTCATGCCCGTTTGCTGCTTTTGTGACAAATACCTCATTTCCAGAGAGAAGTGGTACAAGCATAAAGCTATATTCCGCATTCAGATTTCATGCTGCTTTCATGGGACAATTTTCCTTAAAAGCCTTTGATGCAGTACAGCCCTTAAGAAACCATTCACCTGAACACACTGCATGGTTTAACACCAGAAATGAAATAAGGTGCATGCCTGTGTGGAGTGAGTCAATGTAGGGTACAGCACAGAAGAATGCTACGTAGCATCTGATCTGGAATTTATCTCCATCAGGCTGTGGCAGAACAGAATAAATCAGGAATTATGAATGCTTCATGTGTGGTGGAGGGTTCATCAACTGCAGACTTGGTTAAAGCTGGTGGTTCACTTACCACTGTGCTCTTGGAAACTGAATAGAAAGACCAATTACCACCTATTTCTGTAATGACAGCTAAGAGTCCATGTTTCTCTTTGGTTTCCCAGGCAAAGCAATGGGCTGCATGTCAAAGCTTGTACTTGCAAAGGTAAAGGCTAGAGGATTTGAGGCAAGCTGGATGATCTGTGTGTCAGTAAGAAAAGGAGTCATCTAATGGACTCCTCAAATAACAGGACAGACTGTCTTGGGCGAAGGCCAAGCTAATGACCCTGATTTGGAAACGGTGAATAGGAGAAGCCCTGCTTGGTTTTCTTCTTCTGTGTTCAAGGAAACAAGTATTGTAAATATCTGACTTGTGTCTTTGGCCTCTCATCCCAATGGGAACAGTCCAGTGAGGCTCTGGTTATTACCTGCTATAAATCAGCTGAACATACACACTTCTGACTCGAGCAGGGTCCCCTCCCCTTCAATTATCACTCCTTCTCATGTACAAATGTTAAAGCAAAATTCAATTAGAAGTGAGCTGGGAGAGCACAATTAAAAGCTAGCTCCGGCTCCCAAATGCCCTGAGCAGAGCAGATGGAACGTTCTGAGGGGCTGCAAAGGTACATCCCTTCAGCAGAGTTCAGATCAAGGTTTAGATTTAAGCATCTCCTGGGCCCCAGGAGTTTCAGACACACTTTTGGCTGCAGCTCATTTCTGCCCAGAGCAGTGACAGGCTGAATGGGGGGCTCCTGGAAGAGACGCTTCCTTGACTGTTCCTGGAGGACAGGTTAGACCCAGGAGCGGCGCAGGCTGGGGTTCTGCCAGCATGAATGGCAATCGCATAAATATCACTAGCTGTCGATCATGACTTTTCTGGTTTCAGAAAGGACATTTTACTGAATGTGTAGTGAAGTCTCAGACTTAAGCCTTATTCTCCATGGCCTGAGCAAGGCCCTTGCCCTAAAATGGGTATGGGGTCATCTTTAGGAACGCAGATCATCATCTGCTGTACGTAGCAGAGACGGTGCACGGTGTGAGCATACAGCACCTTGCACACCAACATGTCTACAGGAAACACAATCACGATGAAAAAATAATTGCTATTTTCAATTTTCTTTTTCTTCAAGCAGTGCTGCTACAGCTAGTAAATCCCAAACTCCTTCTTTACATAAAACCAGGGCTAATTTTTTGCTGAAACGATCTTCATTGGCACAGCACAGCTTGTTCCACTGAGTAGTGACAGGGTTTGGGCTTTCATGTATTAGAATGTTGGTATCTCTTTACAGCAAAAAATTAACTTTGTATTAGGACAGTTCTAGGTGATAATTAGTGTAAACTAGTGTAGAAGAGTGCATCGAAAAACAGTATATCCTCTAGGCATCTGGGGAAAATACAAAGATGGCCAAAAGCTTTCATCCCTTAAGTCTGTTTTTCTTACTTTGGTGAGATTGTTAATGTCAATATTATTTCAGAAGTATTTCAAAACATAAATCTGAATTATATTGAACAAATTTAAATGTTCATAAAGAAATTTTTTTTGGGACTACTGAAATGCATCCTTTCTCTGGCCTCAAGACTTAACAGTAATTATACAACTGAAACCGGAATGATTCTGAGAAAGGGCTTGAGATCTCTGGGGTGGTAGTATTGATTTTACAAACACACAGTGCAATCCTGTTGCTATTTTTAACATCCTACCTCAGCTAAAAAAGGAAAAATATCAAAAAATGTAGAAAATGTGAAGAGGAAGTACTGCCGAGTGAGCCCAGGGGATTGCTCAGAGAGGAAATGAGTCACGCAGTTGCTAAGTAAAGGCAGTTGCCTATTTACAGAGGAATTAAAAGAGTTAAAGGGGTGTCTTATGAAATTCCCAATCAAAATTTTCTGAACAGGATGGCATGAGGATGCACTTAGAATAAACGCATCTGGATCACACCGCACTTGGAATAAACGCATCTGGATCACACTACTGAATTGCCTGAGGTTTGCGCTGTGCTAGCACAGATAAAACAGACGGTCAGCCACAGTCATGGACAGGAGTCAGAAGCCACAGGACAAACCCATTTCTACCCTCAGCAAACATTGGCAACGTGGGCACTGTTGTGACTGTGGTCTGGCCGTTGCGGGCGAAGCCCTCTGGCAGCCAGGACATCATCCCTCCTGCTGACCACCCCCTGGGCCCCTTTTCCCTGCGTGATGGTGAGGTTTAAGATATAGCTGAAGAACAACCAACACCTCTGGCCTTCATCCATCCATCCTACAACAGGGCACCATCTTCCTTTTCTCCCTTTGCAGATCACTTGCAGCCCCAGCCTGGAGGAAATTCTGGTGGGAAAGGATAGGCATGGCTCATTTTTTCAGCTCGTGAAATGGGGAGTCACTGGGATCTGCTGGCACAGTTTGTATGTTTGACGCACACTGTCTGCATGAGAGGTGTGCCAAAATCACCAGCATCTTCAAGGCAGGCCACAGAGCAACATTTCCATCTACTGGGCTCTACCTCTGCATGACTGCTTTTCCTTCTCACCAGCTACATGCAGTTAACTAGCTGGAACGGAGAGAAAACAAAAGCTCTTGCTCCCACTCACATCTAGTACCCATAATTAATAGGCAAAATACATTTCTCTTTGGTAAGCAAGAGACTAAGTAAAAAGACTCCCAGCATTGCTTGGTAATAAAATAAAATCTAGTAAAAAATCCTGGCCTATAAGACATGCTACAGAGAAGGGCTGTCGCCTCTCAGCAGCTCTGTCTGTCCTGGGGGAACCGAGGGCTGATGTGAGTGTGCAGTGCTGTTAGCTGGTAACAGTCCCTGTGTTTGGGTCCCTGACTGCACAACCAGGTCTAGTGTAAGCAGAGGGCGAAATTTATATCCACTTACGTGAGATGTGAATCTCACCCTATTGTGTTGAACCATGAAGCTTTTACAGGGTTTTGGTTCATGTCTAGTGAAAATGTTATTGTCACTTTAAGAAATTCCCCAGCCACAGGGAATGAGAAAAGCAGCAATGATGTGACACACTGAATTCAGGCTGTGGAAAAAATCTCCGCTATGACACTTATCTACTTGAGTTTCTGTGTCATCTGTACTTTCCTAGCAGAATAGTTCCCATAGTTCAGGCAGCTCCGACTCCCCAGCTGGATGCAGTGGCTGTGGAGGAAATCCTGCCTGATGTGCTGCTCTCTTCCGCATCTGCAGCCGTATGTCCATGGGCTGGTATGGAACAACTTATGCTTTGGTCTGTTCTTGGCCCCAGCTGATTGTCTGAAATTTTGGTGGCTCTCAGAGCAGCTGGAGCTTTCATATTTTTGACCAGCAGCATCATAACTATGTAGAAATCCTTGAGTTATGAACAGTAAGTTTCCAGCCTTTGGGTAACTTCTAAATGTAGGCGCATGTATCAGGGAAACTTGGGATCAGGGTTTTCCTCCATTCCCATGCATTGAGGGAAGCTGCAAATGTGGGAGAATTTAGGAATCCCAGCAGGAACTCTGTTTGGGAATGCCACTGGTCAGAAATGCCCTTCTACACAGCTGATGGAGCAGGCTGACCGAAAAGGGCAAGAGGGAAAGTCCCATTGCACGTGGGGAGGAACAGCCAGAGAGTGGGTCCAGGGCATGTTTCCAATGCAAATGGTCCAATGCAAAATTCAGAGCAGGGGATTGTTTTTCCTGAAACCACAACCACCAGGCATGAAAAAGTCAAAGAGAAGAATCAGACCTCAGTAACTTGAAGGAAGCTCCTTCTACAGACTATTATGGAGGCCCCCATCTTTCTGAACTCCTGCCTGGACAGCGGTGTTCAGCTCAGATGAAAACCATTACTCCATCATATTTACATGAGTATCACTAAGATTTTACCAAGGAAGGGGGGATTTAAAGTGTAACCTGGCACAGATTAAAGGCACAGAGCCAAATCTCTGGTTTGTAATTTTGGTGGTCTTGTGCAAGAGGGACTCTGTCTCACTGGCACAAATGATTTTAGAGGTAACTTTAAGAAATATCTGAGCCCAGCTTACAGTTCTTACTTTTCTTCCAGAAGGCGTTACTGGCTTGTGGGAGAATGGCAGTGAAAATTACGAACCACTGGACAGTATTCTTGTTATGTTTGTTTTTCTGTTTTTGTTCCTGTTCCCAGGATCTGGACAGGAGCATATTTAAAAAGGAGCTGAAGGAGAGGCAGAGGACTAACTGATGCTGCAGATCAGCTCTCCTGCTCTGCAGATGGATTACGGTGTACTGTGAGCCGTGCTTAACAGCCTTTTCAGTCTCTCGGGCTCATACATTAAGCAGTAATGCGTAGCTGACAGGGATGCAATCCTTGTCGCGTTCCAGCATGCGTCAGCTTGGCACATGTTACCTTCTGCAGGGCTGTGTGTGTGTCTGGCGGGGCGCCGAGCTCACGCTGCCGCAAACCCCAAGGAGATGAGCTTACGTCACCCTCGGAGGACAGCAAGGAACCCTACGCAAAATTCACTCCCTGTTTCTTGCAATTCTACTCTTTCTTTTTAATGCTGCTTTTGAAAAATAATCAGCTTGCTTCTTTTTTTCTGCTGCTTTTACTCTTGCTTCAATGACAGCATTTTCTTTGCCAGAGCCACCTGCTGTGTGCCCAGGAAAAGGCACATCAGCAAAACTTGTGTGGGGCAACAGTGACATCCAGTGGTCCCAACTCAGCCCATGATTTGCAAACATCTGCGGGCATCAGTCTGCCAGGGTTCAGCTCTGACTGTCTTGATGAGTAAACGGGGTCTCCACTGAAGTCAATGGATGTTTGTCACTTCTTTAATAGAGTCATTAAATTAAGGTCTTTAAATTTCACCCAGTGTAATTAAGACCTTGCATGCCTTGTCCTGGCTGTAACATGATTACACCTTTGACAAAAGAAGGACAGAATAAGATATAAATGAAATTCCATACGAAATATTTCCTCCTATGTGTCACAAACACCTTATAAAAGAAAAGCTGTGTTGATGGTTTATCTGCATAATCATTATGGTATGCGGCTGTAGGTCCTTCTGCTATTTGTTGTATATTTTTGCTGTGCTCACTTACTAGGAGGTCTAGTTAGGCTGAACCCTTACTCTAATGATCCACTCTTCATGCTTCTCAAGCCAAAGTTTAAAGTCACAGAGTTCTGCGGGTAAAAAGTGTCTGGGATGTATTTAATTAAGGTTTTTTTTGCAGCAGAAAGAACCACTGCTTCTCCTTATCGCCTGGTAGGCAGACGCCTGGGATTGAGACCCCAGTGGGGAAAATTGAAGAATTCAGGGCAAGTGGGGACTATCCCCTCCATCTCACCAAGCCCAAAGCCCTGTGCCCATCAGTCCGCTCCCCAGGCCAATATGTGTGTGCGTGTCTACGAGCATCCCCTTCTCCTGGGAAGGTGGGGGAAGCACCTAAGGCAAAGCTGGCTTCATCAAGGGCAGCTAAATGCAATCAAGCAGTGGTGAAGACTGCTGTGACAGAGGTGGGGGTATTTGATCAGAGTCCCTATTAGGGACTCACATTAGTCATTTGGATACGCTTGGGACTTCTGATCTGTCCTGTGCTCCAGACAGAAGTGTGGTAAATCAGCTTGTGCAGAGCAGTGCATCTAAGCTAGCTCTTTCAGAGCAGACCAGGTGTCTTTAATCACACCACGTTGTGGAAACAAGGCGGGTTTAAACAGTCATTTTAGAATCTGTCTTCATTTCATGCCAGTTTTGCTACAAATCTATTTTTCAGTCTTTCAAACTTCCACCACAGCCACTCATATCTAGCTCACCTTTCTTTCTCTTTCCTCTTTCATTACTTAAATGTCCCACAACGTGAGTCTAATACGGTATTAACGACTCAAGCCATAAAGGTCCTGTTCCAAAGTCTCATAACATCAAATTACTTTCAAGGCAATTTTCATAATCCATAATTCCAGAGGACTAGGAGGCGACACTACTAATAAAATCAATTACGAGATTGACATTGTAATTTGTATCCGTCTCTGTGCTGCAGTCACTCTGGGGCCATTAAGCCAGGGAGTGGAGTGTAGGTGTGTTGCATGGAAGTAGCACATTCTGTCCCAGCAATTATGTGTCGTGGCTGTAACAGCAGTAGCAGAGTGGATCGATGAACCATCTGCTAGGTGCTGCAGGGAGATTCATGGGTCGTCCAGAAGGTTCTCCGCTTCATTTGCTGTGAGAAATGTTGTTGAGGCTTGAAGCTTGGGGGTAACACAGTATTTTTGACAGGTGAAACGCCAGGGCCGAGCCACTCAGGACCCTCACATGCGATGCAGTGTGCTGTGGCCATGCTCCTGGCACTGATGTCTGGAAAGGTGCTTGGCTGGGGGGAGAGGAATAGCCCTGGGCTCGGTGCCTGGACACCAGCTGGGGATCCCCTAGGCTGGGGGATCTGCGAGGACTTCAGAGGTGGAGCAAGACCAACAACCTGGTCCTTAGAGCTGCAAAAGAGATGCCCAGATGCATTATTTACAGATTTGTCTTTTGTGGTCATGGAGAAAAAATCAAGGGCTGCTAAGAGCAGATTAAAGGCTGCTAAGAATGAACAGATACTGCTCATGTGTGGTTATATGAGACAGTATATGTAGGCAGCTGCACACTGCGTCTGCTACTCCAGCTGTAATACCTGGTGAGTAAAGTGATAGTAGCAATTGCACGGCCATGAGATGGATGCAAATGGATAAACAACTGGGCCATATTTTCCCCAGTGAGGGCTGCACAGGTAGACATTCAGAAGCCCGGGGAACTCTGCTGAAACAGCGGCGTGGAGTCACAGCGGGAAGTGAAAGAGAGCGGCCGTGATCCTGTTGAACATCGTGTTCTGGAAGTTCAGCCAGCGCTTCTGCCACGTTGAAAGGCAATGTGAGGTGATGGTACAGCAGACTGCGATAAACAAGGTGCAAAATGTTTGCTGACACTAGGTTTCTTTCAGGAACCATCGATAACTGCTTGGGGGGGGGGAATAGCATTTTGATTTCATTAAAATTTCTACTACTTCTCATGTTGAAACATAACCAAGAAAGAAAAAGGAAAACATATTTCAGAACACATTCTTTTGGGTCACTCAAAGTCCTTGTTCCAATTTGAATTTTAGAAGTATAATTTTTTTTAAATAAAAAATGAATGTAGAAAATTTGGGGGTTTTTTCCTTCTAAAAATACCTGCTTGGGATATTTTGACGGAACGAAACGTATGCCATTCTAGAATCACCCTGTAGCAAAGGACCTGAGTAAATCTGACGGTGTGGTTGTATTCTTAAAGTTGTATTTCTTAAACGCCTACAACTTCATAAGGATTTTACCCAGGTTTCTAAAATACCTACTACAGGATTCAATACATCATGGTCAAAAAGATTTTCTCCTAGCTTTGAAATTAAAAAGGAATGAAAAAAAGTCAATTTTGTATTAAAACCAGTTTGTAACCTAGAGGTTTGTATGGGCTAGCTGTTAGCTGTCTCCAAAAGTACTCTGTAATATTTACGTCCTTCAAGGTTTTTGAAAGAGAAGATTAACACCCTGCTAATCTTTTCCTGCCCTTATCTACTGAACTAATCTAATCTGTTACAATAAAATTTGCAGGATTATGGTTTATGACCAAGCATGTTATTTACAGATCAGTGTCCAGAGGGCAGATCCAGCCCTCCCTCTGCTCAGCCAGCCGTCCCACGCAGCCAGGTCTCTGGGCTGTGTGGCCGTGCAAGGCGATGCTTCTGTTTTGAAGAAAAAGAATAATAATTGTTAGTTGAAACTTAACACTGGATCCCTTTGCCGTTAAATATTTTATACTGTTTATTTGGAACAACAGTGGTCTGAATGTTTCTGATTCAAAGGATTTGTATTTTGGGTTTTAACTCTTTTTTGATGGCACGATATCTCAGGGGAGCTGTGCAGAACTGGGTAGATCCGTAGACTAGAAAATGTGGACAATATTTGCACAGGCTTTGTGCTTTTAGCACTCCGTCAGTGACAACCGAAGTAAATAACAAAAGCTGAGGAAATGTGAAAATACTCCCGTCATTATGCACACTTTAGTTTAGGGACCAAATTTAAATGTCCAGTGGTATAAAGAAAGCTCAGTCCAACTCGGGGCTAAACACCCTCTAAATAACCTTTGCTGATGCATAATGCAGGACTGAGGTGTTCTGAAAAGGGAGCCATTTAGCTAAAAATTATTCAGGAAGGTCTTGGGAGGATGTGAGGCCAGAAGGTTTCATAGAAACTGTAAGCAGCTGTTAAAGGCACAAGTATATGAATCTTTTTGTTTTGTTTTAGAATAAAAATGGTTGGTTGAAAAACATCCTGAAGAGTCAGCCACCCACATTTTTCCTCCAAAGAATCAACGATTCCCAGCTCACAGGCTTTGAGATGTAATTACAGTATGCGGAGGTTTGGGAGAGCTGAAAAGTCACCATAGCAACCTCCTGGCAAAAATCTTTGCACATCCGAAGTAAAGCAAAATTTCTTTTTATCTGAACGGCCCAGTGAGTCTGAACATTTTCTGTCTTCATTTTCTGCTTCTCTTCATTTCATTGTACTCCGTAATCACAGAGTTTTTTCCTGCTCTGAGTCCTAAGTGTCCTCTTCTAAAACTTCCCAGGAAAGTTTTGACCAGAAATGGATGCAGGATGCTGGTTATTAGATCAGGATCTGCCTGTGACTTAGCGTTAAAGAGGAGATGCCCTCACATGGCGTTCCAGACCCTTTGCAATAATCTCTAGCGAAGCTGATAAACAACTTGTATTGAATAATTAAAAACACCAAACTAAACTGAGAAACAGGAAAACAGAGAGAAGATGGAGGAAGTGGAGAAAGGGGACAGCTAAGACCTTCTCAACAGTTGCGCTGGGGTTGCAGTAAGAACTCCTTCCATGCCATGATGCCGTGATACTGGTTTAACGGGTACAAAAAGTTGATGGGTACAAAAAGGTGACTTCTGAAGCACCCACCCTTGAAAAGTCCTGTTCAGTCCCATGCTTGAAGAAAGGCTCTCCGTGCAAGAGTTTATGTGAATACTAGAAACTATGCCGCGTGGATTTGACAAGACAAACAGTGCATGCCTAGCAATTTCCATTAATATGATCTGCCCATAAAAGAAAGAAAACAAAACCTGAGGGCTGAGGCTGGTGGGTGACAGGAGGGTGCTCGGCCGCGGCTGCTTGGCTGTGAGAGGGTCTGTGCTGGTGCACGGTGAGAAGACAAGGCAGGAGAAGAGTTCCTGGATATGGGGCAGTTTGGCTAAGGGGGGCTGTAGTAGTCTTTAGGGGAGAAACCTGGAGTCTGGGGTCTTTATACAGGGGTAACCGAGAGGAGGAGACAGTTTGGTCAGGAAGAAGATGAAGATGGATGACTAGATTATTTAGGAGCGCGGAAGAGAGGGACACTTCCATTCTGTTTGGAGACCAGAGTGTCTGGAGGAGCAGGGTGAACTGCAGTGTTAAGCAGCCTTGGGAGGTTCAGACTCTCTCCAGTTCCTCTTATGTCCCTAACCAGATCCAGTGAGGGAGCTGAACTGCTGGGAGCCACTGCCAAAACATTTAAGATCACACCCCTGCAGGAGAGAGGAGCAAGCCCTCCAGGGCCCTATGCAAACCATTTGGTCCCTCCAGAGCTAACTCACAAAATTCAAGACTTGGCCTCCAGCTAAGCTATAGCCAGGACCATCCTTTCCTGCTGCCACTCACTCCTTGGTCTCAACTCACAAAGTCTTTGTCAGTAGCAAGCAATATTTAATATTTTCTTAACTTGGCAGTGGCTGATTAATGTCTTGCAGGGGTGAAGAAAGGTACTGGTTGATCTTTACATTATAGTGCTATATACAAGTAGAGGCTAGACAGCTGTTGTGGGAAAATTGCAACTAATGTTCTTTAGTGCAGTCACTTTTCAATCAGAAACAAGGGGAACTCTTCAGTTTTTTCTTTCGAATTTGTGGTTTGTAATACTCTGGACTTTGCTCTGGACAAAACTTAATAAACCCTGTGACGTACCACAGGCTGGGAGCATAATCATTTGTTTCTTAAATGTTATTGCAAAAGTCAACAAATCATTGCTGAAGTAAGAAAGGAGAAGGTTGGGAGCAGAGATTTGTTGTCACAGCAGGTTTTCCAGGACCTAAGAAATGTAGTTTCAGAACAGAAATCACTTGCTCTTCATTGCCTGACCCACTGAAAACATCACAATATCCCACCTGATTTTCTCTTCGTATTTCTCTTCACCGGTCTTCTGACGGAAGAAACAGTGTGGAGCACTTGGCAAAAATCTACCTTGACTTCTGTGCTACACAGGGAGGTGAGTTTTTGAGCAGCATCTTTTAATGACTATGGTGTTTTTAGGAGAAAGTGTGAATCACCTGAAATATATAAGAGGTACTGTTTAGGTACCACAGGCTGGGAGCAGAATGATTTGTTCCTTATTACTGCAAAAGTCAGCAAATCATTGCTGGAGTAATAAAGGAGAAGGCTGGGAGAAGAGATTTTTTGTCACAGCAGTAAATGGAAAACTAGATGACATTTCCTAACTTTGTAAGTTTTGTAAAGTGCAGTTTTAAAAGGAAATGGAGACAGTTGTTATTAGCTCAGTTTTTTAAAAATTTTCTAATGTTTATTTTACATGTCTGGACAAAAAAGGACAATTTCCATTTTGCTAGTGGTCAGAGTGTAGTAACCTGTAGTGGGGAGCCCTGGGCGAGGGCTGCCTCTGATGTGAAGCCAGGCGACTCCACTGAAAGGAGCTTGGCCAACTTAGACAATCTGAGGATCTAGTCCATCCCTTACAGCCATTTTATATACCTTATTAGTAGCTGAAGATTTAATCCAGTGTGGTCCTAAAGCAAGAATAAGCCCTTGCCTTTGATGCCCGGTGAAGAGAAAGCAGAGCAGCACAGGGGAGCGTGCAGGGCCCTAGGAGTGAGTCCGGGGCTGTCGGGCATCGAGGCTGTCTGTCCACTCAGTTGCTCTGGTTTAACTACAGTCATCTTTGAAGCAACTTTAGTCAAACTGAAGCACGAAATAGGACAAACTCCTTCCAATTTAGAGTGGCATATTTGGATTTTGCTTTAAGTGTTCAGTATACGCTTACACCCCGGAACTAGCCCTTCCCCAATTACGGGTATGTTCCCAGGGCTTAATTAAACTGATGAAAATTTGTTTGTAGACAAAGCCCAGTGATGAGAACAAATACTTTTTTTGACTGTGCTGTCCATGAGCAGCCTTGTGTCCTGCTTCTCCATGTGCCTCTTGCCCTGTCTGCTGCCCTGTGGTCTCCCATCCCATGAGAGTCTGTGGGGTATAACTGTGGGTCAGCACATCCAGCTGAACCTCACTGGTAGGGCTTTCTCTTCTTGTTTTCCCCACATTTGTGGGGACTTCACCACCTCAGACATGGACTCCGTTTGTCAAAGCAGGTTGAAAGTTGCTAACAGGTTTGCAGAGTTGTGACAGACGGACAAAACACGCACAGTGTAATTGTGTAAACCTCATCTCTTTTAGAAACCAGCAGAAACCAGAGGGTTTGTATAGCTGTGACCTTTACAGAGACTACTGATCTAGTGACTCAGCTCGGTCACGGGGAGTGAGGACTTCTGGGCTCCTGTGCTGCAAATGCCATTTCAGCAAATTGCAGGAACCGTTTGAATTTCTCAGCCAAGTGTGTGGTAAGGGGGTGCTCACCAACATCTTTCTTTCAGAACATGCCTAGAGAATGAAGAGGTTCATGTGTGGCCCTGGACAGCCCTCTTCTGACAAGGCTCTTTGCATCTTGATGGTTGCTGCTCATCTTTTCCTCCTGGCAGGTACGGTAATTCCCCTCAGGATTAACCATAGGGACGGTGCTGCCAGTGGGCTCTGGGCATCCCCCAGCCCAGGGGATGTCTGCTGGTTTCCTGGTTTGTGCACACACAGTATATCTCTATAGAAGCCCACTTTCCTCTTGTTCTGCCCCCGTGCAGCAGTTATTCTTGCTCTGGACCTCTCCCTTCTCACTGCAACTGGTACTGGGGTCCTCGACTACCCCTGAGCATCCCTGCAGACCTACAGGTCTGGGCATGATGCACACCCTCTCCTGGGATGCTGGTTCAGTCTGGGTCGCAGATGAGTCAGTTCGAACGAGAAAATATGGCAAGGAGTGAAATGTCAGGTTTTGGTTGCATCACAGCTGTTGTCCACATTTGGAGGTGAAAAGCCTCTTGGTTTTGTCATTATTCACTTATTTCCTTCTGTATGGTTTTTTCTAGTTTTACTTTGGTCACTGTAAAATAAGAGCTGCGCATTCATTCACTTTGTGGTGTTCTGCGAAAAGCACGAAGTTACTGGCAGAACCAAATTCCCCAGTAACAATTCAGGCACTGAGTCAAACACAGTAAGCTGTGCTTCTTGAACACACTCAACGCCCTACCGCTCCACCGTAAATCCCAGCAAAACAATAATTAGTTTTATGTTGGGTTTTGTATTTCTTTCTTTGACTTCTCCTCACGAACAATGCAGGGCACAGTGATAATCCGTGCTTCTCAAATGCACCCTGTAGCACTGGGGTCACTTCCAGCACACATTGCAGTCGAGGGAAAAATGAGCTCTTTCCAAGTAAAGCCTCCATAATAAAAAGACTGAATTAATGTCTAGGTCTTGCCAAATTTACCCACTTTCTCTCAGCTTTGGCCAGAGGCTCCTAATCTGTCTGCTGTAAGACACTGGAAGGCCTGACCCCTGAAAGGGTGATTTCCCAGAGTGTCTTTGCTGGGGTGCAATGGTGCTCTGGTCACTCGTGGAATGGGTGCCAGTTCTGCCGGTCGTACATCCCACAGGGATTCCCATCTCTTGGAGAAACCCATGGGAACTGGCTTCTTACCCGTTTGGGCCGTGCAGCTGCTGGAAAGTACGGCTGAAGATGGCTGTTGCATTTTCTTGTGCTGTAATGAATTACTCACTGCTTGAGCTGTAATTGAGTAGCTACACCCACCTCTCTGCACCCCCTAAAGCTCCTCCACGGATCTTCTCCTGCAGTCCCAGCAACTGGCCATGTGATTTCATGCGCAAGGGCTTGCTCCCACTAAGGCAGAGGCTGGCATGTTGGTGGAGAGGTGCTAAACTCCCATCCCACCCAGGGGCCTCCACCAAATGGATGTTATACACTGCTGTTCTGAGTCCTACGTACTCTCACTCAAGGGGAAAATTATCATCTTGGGTGCAAACCACCATCTTAGTGGAGTTGCAGTGGTGGAAGCTAGACCAGGATGTGGGTGCATGCTCCACAACACACTGAGGTGCTCAGTGGAGCTGATTTTAGAGCTGAGACAGACATGAAAGATAGCAGAGAGTTGTTATGTGTAATAGAAATGTTCTCTTACGCTTCAAGTGCATGCTAGAACAGCAATGCACCACTTCTGATCACCTACAGAGAATTAGACTCTGCGGACCGATCATGTCCTACTCGCCTCCCAGTTTGAAGCGTGTGAAGCAGATGGGGAGAAGTGCCAGCTACTTTTGCAGTCCACGACGTGTGTAACTTTTATTAGAAGTGCAAATAGTCACCGGAGATTTATTGGTCAGGTTAGACTTGGGGGATTTAGAATACCTGATTTGCATGGCTGGCAATCAGGCTTGGAAAAATTTAAATTCATTTGAGGAAAATGCTGTAAAAACAGCCCCTAGATGTGCTTATAAAAGACTCAACAAAATGGCAATTCTTATCTAGAAGAAATATATCTTGAATTAGTGAAACACATGTAAACCCATGAGCGTAATGGCAAGTTAAAGATGCAGATCACCTGTACAGGAGGGCCTGGGTTACAATTTGAATCTGATTAATTACCACTCTGATGGTGCAGGTGGGGCCACCGCACCCCCTGCAGAAACACTTTGTCGGTGGCAGATGGAGCTGGTGGAAAGATTGGCTCCTGCCTTCAGTGACTGTGTGCTGCTGTCTAAACGCGTTGCCTGTGGACGGGGGCTGCTCTGTGGCTTTGTGCATGTTCAGAGATTCATGCCTGGGGAAGGGACTTTGTCGTGGCTGGCGGTGACTGCAGTGGGACTGGCTGAGTAGGAGACCATGGCAAATCCAGGAGCCAGAATGGAGATATATCTGGAGATATGCATTGCACTGGGCTGTCTCCTCTCTAGATATACAAGAGACACTTAACGTGGAGTGCAAAACCCAGAGAAGCGGAGTGAAAGACCCTCCGCAGCTTGCTGGTGCCCCTGCAAACTGCTCCAGGGACGGAGGTTGGCTGAGTTAGAGCCGTTGCAGCTGCTGCTCTGCTACTCTGCAGTCAGAGCTGGGGCCACGTGTGGGCAAGTTACTCACTGCCTCTGGAGGTCTGTGGTTAGCATTACTCAGGGAGGTTGCCTCTGTCAGCAAAAGCTTTGGAGTCGGTTGTAAAGATATAATGAGATAATTTAAAGTAATGAAGAAAAAAAAACCCCAAACAAATTCTCAGGAGCCTGAGAAAAGGACAGTCCTTATGATTTTTTAATTTTAGCAGAAACCTTGAGCTAAAAACTGAAGGTTGGGGGTGTGATACGTCACCTGGGAGCCAAACCTGCAAGCAGCTCTTTACCCAGAGTGTGCTGAACCAAGACCTTTGCACTGGACACCCCTACTGATACTGGACCATGTGGACCCTAGACCTGAATTCTGTATTGATTCCTATTTGGCATATCTTGAGAACTTCAACTTTTCCTTTGCAGAATTGAACTCATCTCTTTACTGGTAGTGTGGGTGGCCTCAGAATTAAATTTCAAAGGCACCAGAAACTAGAAATAGAAGAAACTTTTAATTTTTTTAATCATCATTCAAGCAAGTATCCGAATGAGGTCCTATCGCAGCTTTTTCTTTGGAAGTGACACTTTATTTCCCTTCTTTACCCTCTTTCCTAATGCTGTTTGCTTACAGAAACACGTTATCTGCATGGAGAAAGACTGGATTTACTGGGAAGGAACGATAAGTATGTGTCTCTGGTCAACTTAAGCATCCCTCAGCTATGTCAGTTCACGGTGTGCATAGACCTAAACCGGACTGCCAATGTCAGCTCTTGGGCAGCATTTTCCTATGACGCTAACAACACCTCCACTGACATAAATGACATAGATCTTGGACTCTCTGGAGAAAACACACGGTTGAGACTGTATCTTTTTGGCACCAGACGAGACATTGAGATCGATCAGGCCCTTTTTGTGTGGTATAGCGTGTGCTGCTTGTGGGACACCAGGAAACAACTGCTGGAGGTCTACTGCAATGGTAATCTTGTGCATACTGAAACCATTGGCAGTGCTGAGTGCCTGAAACCCAACGGTAGCCTGGTGCTGGGTCATCTGCACAAAAGAAAGGATGGCTTTATTGTGCGGGTAAGCAACAGCTTCATTGGCAGCTTGTACTACTTCCAAATGTGGGACCGTGTGATGGGTCAGGAAGAGCTGCTGGACTGCGCCATGGGCAATACCGTCAGCTGGAAGGAAGAGTACTGGAACTTCAGCAGCATCCTTCCCATTGCGGACCGTCACCTGCGCTGTGGTGAGTCTGCAGTATTTTCTCTTCTTGGGTCTTGTGTGTTGCTGGGGATCACGCACAGAGAGTAGGGATTGTCTAATAGCCTCCAAGTCACTGCTGCTGTGATTGAGACCAGGAGTGGACAGAGCTGTAGCCATGCAGATGATGTTGCCTACTCATCCCACACAGGCTCTTCTTGAAGCAGACACAGAGGTTGTGGATAAGGGAAAGCTGGCCGGGGCAGGCTCTGCCACTGAAATCCCCTGGAGCCTGCTGGCAGGTGGCATCTTTTAGATGAACCTTCTAGTGGTTCATGCTTCTGCTGGGGCACCAACCTGCTGCTCAGCTGGCCTGGCACTGAGCGAGGTAGGTTGGACGATTGGACACAGAAATTTTCTTCCAATATGTTTAACAATATTTAACTAGAGCCATTAGTTAGATGATAGTAATCACTTTTCCGCAAGACTCCTGTCTGTTGTGTGCCCAAGACAGATGTTGCTTCATTGAAAAGCACTCTTAGCAGTGTTTTGGGTTATCTCATCATTCAATCCTGATGTCTGTATGTACTACACGGTATTTAAACTACACAGTATTAAAACAGAGATTGACTAATTGACTGATTGACTGACTAATTTACGTAAAACTAATGACATACCACAATATTTAGGTGCTCCACAATAATAGTGAATGCCTCTTTACTAATCGTCTGTAAGCTGGTGGCTTCACAGGGAAAGCAGAGGCACAGTACTAAGTAATTGGTCATTTTTGGTGTCCAGTTGGAGAATTCAAGGAGCATCCCATCAGACAGCATGTCTCCATCAAGTGCAGCACCCACCGACTTCACCGCAGTTCCCACTGCACTTTCCCATCTCCTGCTCCAGGTTTCACCGAACCAAGGCCCAAGGCAACGAGAAGAGCATCAGGAAATCACCGACTGCTGCCGAAACCTGTGCTCAAGGGATTTCCCCCACCTCCCTCATTGCACACCCCCTCGCTCTGCACCAAAGAACGCCGGCACTAATGACAATTGCTGTAAATTACAGCCTTCCCATCTGTCTCTTGGCTCCCTGCCCCACTGCCTGTACCCAGGCAGTCCTCTTTCTGCATTGCCTGTTGCCGGAGCTATTTCCCCACCTGCGTCCCTGACTAGGGGGGCACATGGTCTGATGAGGAGGGAGAAGGAAGGCTCAGTTTCCCTTTTGCAATTAACTCCCTTGCCCTTGGGCCCATTCGCTCTGTGGGAAAGGTGTGTGCTTGGCTTGGCAAGGAGTTGTGAGGAGCTTAGTCATGTTTGCTGATGAAAAGTTTAGCACCTAAAATCAAAGCCGCCACTCAGTGTTCCTGGACTTTGATTTGTCAAAAACAATAACCTGGATGAATTTGAGCAGCTTTTCACTGAGACAAAGCACGTTAGAGAGAGGCTTTCAATGGTCAAAGCATTTTTTCCCTCTGAAGCAGTCCCCAAGACCCAGGTGATTTCCTCTAGTTAGGACTCTCCAGCGCAGCCTGAATTGGACATTCAGTCTGGAAAATGTTGGCCCAAATATTCAAAGGTTATCAGCAAGGGGAAACAGCAGCACGTCTCACAGTCTCACAAGTGATGAACTACACCAACAGGCACCGAGGCTACTCTTGCTTATGGTGCTGTGAACTGCTGGATCCACACTGTGTTCCGCACTTGGAGAAGGGTTACTGGAGTCTGACATTTTCCCAAGAGCAATAACTAAGATGACTGTTGAGAATTCCTAGTTATATAGACGTTCATAAAATTTAATCATGTTTGAGAATCTGTCGTGTATCAGATCTTGGCAAGACCTTTGCTTCCACTATAAATCTACTCCTTACTTTAATTAACTGAAATTCATGAGCTAGCTAATGCACGGAGACATACTGACGATACACTAGGTGGGGATAACAGTGAGTGGTGTAAATACATAGTGATATTTATGTCCTGTCTGTCAGATAGGGGAAGCTGCACTTGGCTGTAGTTCATATGGATTGTCCATATGGGGTCATATATATTGACTCTACGAGAATATCTGGAGCATGCATATAAGAAATAGTTGTGCCAAAGTGTTGCTATGAAAGGAAATGTCATGGGGAAGTTCAATGCCATTTCAATGCTAATGTCATGACTCAAATTGTTAATTATGCCCTATAACAATTACTAGCTGCAAGGGTTGCTTCTCCTGTTTATATATGTTGTTTATAGACCTGTACATTGCTTGGCTCACCTTGACAGTAGACAGTTTATGCAATTGTGCTGGGAAGTTGGGCAACCTGCTTTGTTTCGGAAATCCTACATTACTTTTGGAAAGCCAGAGCTCATTTAGGCAAAGCGAGTGAAACTTCTCATATAGATGTAGGAGGAAGCAGCCTTAAGAAGGTGTGTTGACTTTTTATAAGTGATATAATTATCATAGCAGTTGCACTGGCTTTGCTTGATAGCAGGAGTAAAGTTATTGTTCTGCCTTTGCTGTTTTCCCCGAGTTCTTGAAGATGATCCTTTATTTTTCCAGCTCAGCTGGGCCTTTGCTAAAAGTGTAGAAGTAAAAGTGTGTGTTCTCATCCTCTCACTGACTCACAGTCTTCATCTCTTCCTCCCCCTACCTCACCCACACACTGATTTCTGATTTTCTTCTTAATTTTAAATAATCTGGGAGAGGGATGAATATAGAATATCTGAAAATGACTGCTAATAATATAGAAATATATTTATTACAGTTCTCTTATTCGTTGGTTTAAGTTTTGCTGCTCTTCTATTGGAAACCGTACATATTTACAGGATGCCAAATAAACCATTTATTAAATTATCAAATCAAAATCCATGACTAGGACTTTAAAAATGTCAGTGGTACAGTATTTTTCTAGCTTCAGATCTCATCTGTCATCATGCCTTAGCCCTCATTTCGTGAATGGAATTACATGCATGTTAATTAAAGCAAATGAAGTTACAGGATGCAGGTGGCTAGTCCCACACCTGCCTACTGGTAATGATCCTTGACACATGAGAATAAACAGATTTTTTTCTCTTCAGGTGATAATGAGAAAGAGAAAGAGAAAGAAATTAATTAGAATCTGTGAAGTTGTAATTATGCTTCATTTGTCAGTAGATGAAAACGGCATTGTGAGTTACATTCCTGATTAGAATGGGTTTGGGTTTTATTTGGCCATTTCTCTATTAGTTTTTTTCCCTAGCAGATTTTTCTGATTCATCCTGGCTGACACTGGTGATATCATACATCTCCCCTGAGGCAATGGTTTTTGAAACATTACACTGATAACAACAGGAACAGAGTGGAGCCCATAATCACCAGCTATATGCAGATTCCTCCTATCTGGAGAGGATCTGCAGCACCGTAACAGTCAGGAGGACAAGTTAAACCCTAGGTGTACAAACAGTTTGGTTTATGGCTTGAGAAATCATAGCCTAATATCATGTCTGTATTTTTGTAAGGAAAGAAAAAAAAATTTATTCCAGCGATAAGGCATGTCTGCACAGCATTGGCCCTTCTGCGTTCTCATCACATGTCCTCTATGACAGCAGTTCTTAAAAAAAGCTTATAACAAGACACTCATTTTCTATCAGCTTGAAACCAGGGACTAATTATTTGTAGCATCACACTGGGGCTCACACAACCCATCTCTGCAGCTTCACTCCACGGGGAGGCATACAGGTTTCCACTAGAAGTTCAAGCTGTGGGATTAAAGTCACTGGGGATGCTGGAATATCTGCCTCTGCGCAGCGCTGGAGGTCAGGTACTCCGGGTCTTGCTCTTTGTATTCTCACGGTAGTATGTGTTGTGAGGGTGGGGGGGGCTTGGTGTGCACGGGTGCTGGAGGAAAAAACACATCCCCTTACTTTCAGGTCCTTCTGTTTTCTTTAGAGTTGTTTTCCTTTGTCTCTAGGGTTTTGCTTTTAATTTAGTAGGTACTTCTTGGTTTCTGCATATTCATGTGTATGTCAACAGTGTTAGTGGCTATTGGTAGGAGGTCTGTGTATTGAATATCTAGGTCTGTCTTGCAGCCAGATGATCTAAGCCTGCGGATCTTTTCCAAATAAAGAATCAGCAAATACCCATTATGTCAGGTCATGTTGCTGACCTACTGCAGGCAACGGATTTGAAATGGCAATGAGGCAGCTTGCTCCTGGACTTGCTAGCGTTTTAGTGGAAGAGTAAAGCAGAGTAAATTAGTCCTCTTTTTTCCAACAGTTTAGAACTATCTCAGAAGCAAAAGGCCTGAGTAAAGAAGAGAGATGTCCAAATGAAAATCTAAGATTCATCAAGCATCATGGGAAAAGCACGCTTGCTATTTTTACAGTTTTCGGTACGCCCTGGGAGCAGCAGGGACTGTGCTACAAAGAGCACTGCTCTGCAAAAGCAGGTTGCTGGACATTTGATCTTAGGAACAGCCTGTGCATCTTTCCTGCTCCCCATCCCACGGCCTCCGGGTGTGGAGGAGCCTCCTGGCTCAGCTCTCCACCAGCTCTGAGCGTGCTGCCTCTGCTGATGATACTACAGGGGCTGAAACCGCTGTTTCCTAGATCATGAGATGACACCAAAACACAGACTGGCACCTCCGAGGAGCATTTGCAGGCTGAAGGTCTGAGCTGAAGACTGAAGGGTCTGAGCTTAGTCTGCAAGAGCCAACTTTGGAGAGACAACTCAGAGCTGGACTTCCAATAGCTTTATTGTTCCCTTGTTCAGGAAGTTGCTCTGGTTTGACCTTGTGCTGAGTGCACAGCCTGTGGCTTAATGCAAAGGGTAAAATTGCTTGTTTGTCTAGGAAGCAGAAGCTTGTGTACTGTAGCGTGCCTGTTCAGAAGGGGCTTTTGACTTCAGCTGTCCTTTCAACTTCACAAAATAATTTGAAGCTATTTAGGATAAAAATAGGAGGTTTCAAGTTGTTAACAGCCCCTGTTTCTGTTATTGTCCATGGATGCATTGCCATTGATTTGAATGGGTCAGAGATGGGCTGTTATCTTTTAAGCATGGGTGATTCTCCTTACCTTGAACTAGAGAAAACAATGTTTTATGAAGCATGGCCTTATCCTACTTATTTCTGACCACACTCCTTATTCATAGACATTTGGCTTTGTATTCATACGTTAAGTTTATTTCTCTTAGTCAGAGCTAGAATGTCAAGCCTCTGACAGTCATGTGAGTGAAGGAAAAAAAACAAATTACCAGCATAGCAAGGAAAAGGTACCTCTAGAGCAAAATGTTGTGATCCTGCTTTTCTTTCATCACCGAGGCCGGTAATGTTATACAGTGATTCGGTTCACTGCAATTTTCTGTAGTACATGTGACAAACATCACCCGTTTTGTCCCTGTCTGCCTGGTGATGTGGCAGATTGCATGTGAAATGCCAAAATCCTATCTGGTTTGACAAGGTGATTCACTTCAAGGAAAATCAGCTACGAACGAATTCTCGGAATTCTTTACTTTGAAAATAACAGGCAGGATGGCCGGCATTTATAAGGGGAATCCTTATGCCAGGTTATCATTAAACCAGAGACCATGAATATCAATGTTCATCTCACATGCGTTACTGCATGTTAACCCCTTAGCGTTCAGTGTTTGACAAATGCCTTTTCCAGAAGGCTGGCACAGGTTACACGAGCAAGAAGGGAACAGAGAGATAACTGCTCTTCTACGCAAGCAATGAAAAAAGATAATGTTGCATAAACTCTGGTCTTCCTTGCGATCTAAACTCTGCAAATCCTGTTTTCTCCCTTGTTACGCTGTAGTTACCTCTGGAGAAATGAAAAAAACCCCACGTGCAGGTGTGTTTTCCCCCTTTGCCTTCACCCTGCAGAGGTCGGTGGAACAACAGCAGCTCTTTGTTACGATGGCCTTAGCTGAAGGACCCGTATCTCTCACTCACCTGGACTATGCTCTTCCTTACACTTTTGCCACTGTGGATTCTTAGGCCTTTTAATGTTCTTTTCAGCAGACTCGAGTGAAGCATCGTCAACAAGGGCTCCTACAATGCCCCCATTACCTCCGACCAGTAGTACCAACGGTACCATTCCACGTAAGTGCTAAACGAGGACGTTTTAAATGCTGACGTGATCATCACTGACATGAACTGACACCATACACGTGACAAGTTAAGACTCAGTCACATGTTTAAGCTATGGCTGCTTAGCACAGTGTTGTATGTCAGCAGATCCTCCTATCTCGTCCTATGCATTCTTAGCAGGCAGTAAAAGCCAAGTTAGTGCACCCACAAGTATGAATCACAACTTGTTTGTTAAGCTGTGATAGCTTGACCATGTGTTTGGGCTCTTCGGCTCTTTAATAAAATTTCTAGTAACGCAGCAGTAATCTAGACTTGGACACTGGGAGTCTGGGATTTCCCAAAGAGCCTCGGTGATGGTGGGAATGGGAAACACAACCATGATCCAACGGAGGGGTGAGGAGATGGGAAGGGGTGCAGGCACCTTCTGTGCAAACTACAGGATGCACTGCACTTACGTTCTCTTCTGACAGTCAGCTTCTTTAACGTTGACATGAACTTTTCACTTTTCTACAAAACTGAGAGAGCTCCCGATTACTATGATGCAAGAAAGCTTCTTGAAAACTGGGTGAGTAGCTTTCTTTTCTCATTCTCATGTATTTCTAGCAAGTATCAGATGATGAGGACAGCTGGTACAGAATGCAGACTGATGGGACAACACAGAAATAAGTATCCATGTAACAATATTGTGGCGTTTCAGAATCATGTTATCCAAAGCATTTTTAACAGGATAAAATTAAATTCTGAAGGAAGGGAAAAGTGTTGACATCTTGCAAAAATTTTTAGCCATTTTCATTGGGATTTAGAATTTTGATGGCAATTCTAAATTTACACGCATGTCTGGATAAAGTATCCATAAATCAAGTTAATAAAAATGTTATTGTTTTCTTTCCAGTTTAGTATCATATTTACTGGAGAAGAATTTGTTGTGACAAACTTTAAAGTCAGGTAAGCCTCTGGCTGTATAGTGGTGTCACCTTGACCACTGTCCTTTGAGTGAAATTGCAGCCAGATTCCAAATACCCATTTCACAACTGACCAGTCCTGTGACAAGGGTGTAAACCAAACCCCCAGATCTGTACAACTGTGATCATGTGGAACACCCACATTTTGTTTACTGGGCTCATTCATCTGAAAATATATATCCTGCCTAATGCAAGGCAAGTAGCTGCTGCCAAGCTGAGACCTCATCTTTGGCCGAATATATTGGTTCATGATGAAGATGAAACCTTTGCTGCCTCTGCAGTGTGTGAGCAATGAGTCAGGCGGGCTGATGTACCTGCTATGCCATCCTGGCAATTCAAAAAGTACAGAAATTGGTACTTGCAAGAGATGGAAAGTAGGGCAGAGCGCTGGTACCTGCAGGCTTCATTCACGTTAGCGCTGCTGAAGCCCTGTTTCTGCGATTGCATGTGAGTGCGAAGGAGTTTAGGGGTCACATCCATCTGCAGAGGGAGGGGCACAGACCCCTGAGGGCTGTCGAGTTTGTGTAAGTAGGTACACGCTGGCTCTTGTGTGGCAGTGACTAATGAAAGGATATTATAGTCCCAAAACCCTGCTCAGAAACAATGGCTTGTTGCACAAGACTTCTCTATTTCATACCTCGTAGCCCAATCCAGCTGTGTTCATACCCGAACTCTGAGCAGCTGAGAGGGATATTTAGCAATTCATAAAAGTATCACTTCTACAGACATGGAGTTTTATCATTTTATGCATATTTCAACTTCCTACTTTCTCCTCTGACTCCCACAGTTACTGCCTGCTTTACAAATGACAATACAGTAACACACTGCACTGTTTACACGGGGTGAATCCGATTCGGAAAACCGTAAGAGAAGGGTGGGTCCCGTTCTGGAAAAGTATTTTTTGTCAGGGTGCATATCTGTTACAGGACTTGGTCTTGGCGATTTATGTAGACACACCTATGCTGAATTCAAGATGACTTCTCTGCTGCAAGCTCTGGCTCATGGTGGTCGCAAGATTTTTTTTTTAAGGTGACAGCAGAATGGGGCATGTTATATTTATATGCTTACTATGAAATAATTATTCTATTCTCTTCTGTTTGCAGGCCTAATTATCCACAAAGCAGCGTCTATAAGAGTGCTCATGTATGTAATTTGTTATTTTCTGATTTAAAAACTTACTTTTTCTTATCTCTGCGTAGAGGATATAGTAGTTGTATGGTCTAAATGCTGATACTATTGTATTTTGTTGAAATTATTGAATATTGATCTTCAGGCTGGTAGATGTACCCCATGTAAACAGTTGGGCTGGAGAGCCACCGGGTCTCAATAGATATTGGTATGTTCTGTGCAGACAAAGGAATGCTGGATGTGCCCAGCACTATCTGCAAGGAGTCTGCTTTGCCTTCTGATGAACACACTCACTGAACAGGGTTAGACAGAGATCTGCTCTGCTGTCTGCATGAGGCAGCATCAATGCACTATGAGGTTCTGTTTTATCTTGATGTACCTCCAGAAGTACTGTGAAACAAAGGCTACTCTAGAGAGTCAGGTCACAATAACATTTAAAGCTCTATTTTAATGAGCACACTGAATTTCTGCTGTTTGCTTTCCATAAAATCCAACTGGCGCCAGTTGATTCTAACCAGCTTCTAACTTTTTGTGTCCTTCTATGCGAACCAAAGATGAAGGTAAAGCAGATGTCACAAAGGTAAGACCCATGGTTATGAACTGGGTTTCCATAGTTCATCTTGATTTCATTTTTAGGGTGAGGAGGAATTGGACCCCTCTTCGGCTGTTTTAGTTTCAGAGTAACTGTGGAACCTTTAGTTGTATAAAACAGAAAAGCACATGTGGAGTCAGAACCACAGTAATGCTTGACTTGGGGAAATCTATCTGAGCATCCAAGGTTTCCCTCTCATACCCCATCTCTTGGGAGGCTCAAAGTGCTCCCATGGCAAGCCAGGAAGTTTGTGCTGCACTGTAAGAGCTGGCTGTGAGCAGAATCCTTCCTGGGGCCAGAACAGTGAGTGGATGGTGTCCAAGAAGGCTGCCAGGACGAATCCTGCACCTCTTCTGCAGGAAATCCTATTTGCCCTCTGACAGGCCAGAAGAGAAAGGGGAGCTGGATTCCCATCACCTTCAAAGGGTTGCAAATGGTTTACAAAGGCCATGCTGAGTGGGGAACAACTGTGTAGAGACAGGAGTGAGTTGGAAACACTTGAAACATCCCAATCCTAAGGAAATCTCATTCGTTAGCCCTCAGTTAGAGGTCCGCTGAGGTGATCCATCCACAACCGAGAGCTGGCTACTTGCTTCTTTCTGCCATGTCTGAAGCCACTCAAAGAGTCAGCAAACATAGTTATCCAGAAGAATAGCTGTTTTGAGGAGAAAAAGCTGGAATCCAGTGGAGATACTGAAAGCACTTAGTTAAATCTCAGTTTTCCAGGGAGCCTTGGAGTCTGCCACCTCTGTTAGGACACGGGTAGTCATACACTCATCATTTTATGACTAGCTCACTCCAAACTTTAAAACATGGTTGAAAAATGCTTACTTGTGACAGAGATGTTCCTTTGCCAAGATAACGTGATTAAGGAAACCTTTTGAGGTATTTACCATGAAACTTTAAATAGATTCTTGTACTCCCAATAATTTGTACTTTAGAAAGCATTTCCAGTGATAAGGTACTAGCGTACATAAGAAGTGGCATTTGGTGACATTTACCATAGGACTGCACTTACGGTGAACAAAATACATACATCAATTATCCAATTCAATATAATTTTCTGGGTTAGTCCTTAATTTTGTAGCCACTTATAATTGTGAAATGTTACCAATATGGTAGCTTTGTTTGTATATTATATTTGTAGCTACATCTGTAAGGCCATTATAAAGGCCAGATCACTTGAAATACAAGAAGTGCTGAGTCTCAAGATCAAAGAGTTGTTGAACGACACTTACGAAGAGGGACCACTATCCTTATATGTGAAACCAGAAGATGTGGCTGTCAAGCCAATAGGTAATACTTCATTAAAACCTCATGGGAAATCACATGCTTTGTAATTCTGGCTACAAGTGTTTTATCAAATGTAAATTTTGAGGAGAGGTTAGGCTAGAAAACATCCTTACAAGTAGCCAGACTGACCTCATCGGATGCACAAGCTGTAGAACATCATGCAATGACAGCAAGATCAAAACTGGGGTTCCAGACAAACGGAGGTAAGCTAAAACTTGAATCCTGGTGCCAAGGCAGGTCTGAGCACCTTTGCAATGAAGGGAAGGTCAGGCTGATGCAGCTGCAAACCCAGGAGCTCCTGCTCACAGCCAGTGCCCCAGAGCCTGGCTACTGAGGGAGACCGGAGCCGAACACCGAAACCAAACCCACTGCAGACATGCTCTTAATGCCAGTGCGTATTGGATCAAGTCTCAAATTGCAAATAAGCTCTTTGTTGGTTTGGTTACAATCTCTATCGCTCCTTAAAATACAGAAGTAAGCCAGAGATAAAAGCTAACAGACTGTACCTGAAATTCAAAACCACATTTTATACCAAAGACTTACAAAAGATCAGCTGCAGACAATAAGACTACAAGCCTGGAGGAAAGACATTGATGGGATAATGAGGGGCAGTGTGAAAGCACCTTCAGATAGCTTAGAGAAGCCTGCAGGATGTCATTAAATATAGTTTGTGACGCTGCGAAACTAACGCTTTACCTGAGAACCGACCTTGTCAAACAAAAGAGAAGAAGGTTATAGAAGAACAGGTGAAATATTTAAGCTAAATGTTTTCTTGCAGCCAATAAACTTGTAAAATACTCCTATCCAGTCCACAAAATACAGCTCAGTCCCATCAGGAAAGGAGGTCCAGAGAACAGCTGGGTCCCTGGGTGTCAGGGGTGTCTTCTTTTTGACTATTAAATCTTTTTAAAGAGCTTTTATATATTTCTTCCTCAGCACTAACGGATTGTCCAGAAAGCTTTTCACACACAACGTACAAGGGGAATTACTCCTGGCCGCTAACAAGTCCAGCTACCAAAGCAGAGGTCAGCTGCAGGAAAAACCCTCCGCAGTCTGCTCAAAGGAGTTGGTGAGTGACGAGATCATCTCGTTTTGGTTCTTGCACGGGCAACAGGAGGGAGCACCAGGCTTTGCGTGATGGGAAACCAGATGGTAGTCTGTCATGGCACACAGCAATGCCACGCCGAGGAAGATGCAAAGTATACAGGGCCAGCGCAGGACGGGCTGAAGGACAAGGGAGTGTTGCATCATCTCCATCACCTGCAGCAAGTGCAAGCCAGCATAGTAGGAAGCTGACGTTCCGCTTGAGCAGGGAAGGGAAACAGATGCACTGTAGCATTTTTGCACCATCCATTCGTGGCTCTCCAATACCTCCAGATGCATTTCAAATTGCTCTGGCATTTGGGCTCTGCTCCCACTCTGCTAAATGAGTGCTAAGTCAGATCTGACTTGCAAGTCGGTTTTCAAAATTGGGCTAATTACATTCTTAGCTACTTAAATGGGAAATATGAGGAACATCAATTATTATATATTTTTTTCTTGTAACAAGGTACACTGCTTTCATTTTTCAGTGCAATTAATATTGAACTTGAGCAAGCTTTCTGGAAGAAACCAAATATGACTGAGTGTAAATTACTGGAAGAACTTCCAAACAGTATTTTAGACCTCCATGATATCACAATAACAGAAGGTAAGGCACCAGCTACTTGACTGACACAGTGAATCAAAGTAAAAGTAATTATACTCAGGTAATGCTTATGTTGGACATCTGAAGAACTGAAGCGATAAGGTTGTTTTATGTGTATCCTACTCACCTGGTCATCTTAAAGTGTTTTTAATGTAGATGAATTTTGCAGGTGCTTCAAAATTCTCTAGCTAGTGCTTTGAAGACTTGTCTCAAATCCTACGCTTGGATTTAGAACTAAGTAAATAACCACTGAATAATGTGACAGGTTTTGCCTGTCTATATTCTCTGTTACCACATCAAAGTAGTTCATAATATCTTATACAAAGAAGCACAAATCAGTGTATGGAATTGAAAAGTTTGTGCTGTAATTCATGTAAGCTATAAGGTGACCTTTACCACCTGATTGCATCTTTTTTAAGCTATGCCAAACAGTGCAAGTTGTTTGAATGGTGAACAAAAACAATACCATAGCTTATCCACCTACTCAGCAGTGGCATCAAATAATAGATCATTGAAAGATATCTGCAGTTGTGCACAGTCTGTCTGACTCCCAGGGTGTAAAACTCTGCTTCTATAAAAAAATTAGAGAAGAATGATGAGATGATGAATGGCAAATACAAGTTTTCAAACTATACCGTTCAGAATTTGCTTTTGCTGCTACAGCAGTTAAGCAGCATTTGGGGAGAGGGGTGGATCTTGTGTAATTTTGAACTCACAAATGCATATGAACATGACCAAAGTTAAAACTAAATATTATTTACAGATAATCTTTATAATCCAAAAGCAGGTGGTAATATTCTTATGAAAAGTACATTGTTTTCTTCCTTTAAAATACAACCTGAGATCTCCAGATTTTACTTGAAGTTTTTGCCAATTTCATTGACATGTTGAGGGCTTATTGACCGATTCTTAGGACATGATTTTGTAATAGATCAGGAGCATTATGACCATATGGAAAGAGAGCAAAAGCAGACTAACTCCTTGCTTTAATATAGAGACATGTAGCTATATAGTTAGACATAGAGCTATGCCACATAAATCATCTGTACTTTCTTTTTTCTCAGAGAACGCACAAGATGTTGTGCAGCATATTTTATACCTCTTGCCAGATGCAACACTGCACATGGAAGAATTAGAAATCATTGCAAGTAAAATTTCTGATATCGTAAGGCTTGCAGATATGAGCACGACACTTGCAGAGACTATATTGTCTATACTAAACTATATTTTGCTGCATGAAATAGAAGATGAGATCATTAGAAGAATGACCAATAGGTAAGTAAGATAACTTGCCCAGAAGCGGCTTCCTAAGCTAAAATGGCACCATGGAGTAATTCATTCAGTCTATAAAAATATCACCACAAGAATTAGCAATTTCTGTACTTGGATCTTAAACATGTTTGTGGTTCTTAGCAGGAGAGAGTGGTTATTGTGTTGTCAAAGGTGCTTTTACCAGAACCAGTTCTGCAGAAGTCACCATCACGGAGTTGTTCTCTATGGGCATCTCAGCCCGGAGGCAGGTCAGGGAGACTGTCTAGCTGTCATCTCATCTCAGAGCTGATCTTTACAGCTCAGCAGCGAGGTCTGTTGGCAGGTCAGCCTGGAGACACGTATCTGTTCCACCAGCACACCAGGCTGTACCTGTGCTGATAAAGATTTTTCAAACACACACAGCTATTCAGTGTTAAGACTTCAAAATCTACATTTAGGATCCTGCGTCCATTACGTGATTCTCACGCATGCTAAAATCGAGGTTGCTAGATAACTTTAAAAACACCTTTCTCCTCTGAGATCCTAAAGCTAACTCAACTACCTGTTTTTGAAATGTCTGGCTTCTGTGCTGAGCAGCGCACTGTTTAGAGAACTACTGCCAGCCTTTACAAAGGCAAGTACACAGAGTTTACTCATTTCTGATTTGGGCAAGACAGCTTACCCACTTCTCACTGCACGGCCTGAACCTCCAAATAGGAAAGTTTATTCTACTTTGCACTGGCAAATCCAACGCTAACCAACAGCGTAAGAGATGCAGTGTTCATCATATTAAAAAGTCTTTTAGCATCTCTCATTTAAAGACTGTGCCTATCTGCAATTTTCTCTCACTTAATGTAAAACAATATTTTAGCAAGAAATATTGAAATAAGAAATATCAAAAGCAAGAAAAAATGAATTTTCCACTTACGTTCTAGGTGGGGCATAGACTATGCAACAGCCCAGTTGTTTGTACCGGACAACTCTGCATTGCTTTTTCAAACTCAGGAGTCCGCAAGGAGGAGTAGCCAAAAATAGCTTAGAAAAACTGCCAGAGAGAAAGCATTGAGTAGCGTCGTGATCCTTTTGGCTGTATGCTCTCTCTTCAAAGCCTACCGCACTGCAGAGTGTGGGGTGGGGGCTGTGATAGCTGCCAGCACTCAACACCTCTGCCTTCTCAAATAGGCTGTGGGGTTTTTTAAGTGAAATATCCATTACTCTTACAATTCGATATCCATTGAATTGTCCTCCCCTCAAATATAAAGTTTTAGGGTCAAGGATGATATTCTAATAGACCCTGGATTCCTGGTCCTGAATGGAGATGGAGCTGGTATGTACAAATTGTAATAAAAATGTCTTTACAATTTTTACGGACAGGAGAATCTTAGGTATTTTAATTCTTCCATAAATCAGACCTCAGAAGAGCATGACCACTGTGATGATACCTGCTGAGTGCTAGCATGATATCCTCACAAGAGCTATTATGCTCCTTCCTTCAGGCCTCAGTAGAAATTTTGGAGCCAGATATTTTGAGGAAGTTGAACTCCAGACTTTGCAGCTCTAGGGCAGCTGTGGCTGAAAGGATCCCACGGGGGTCCTTGTGTGTCGGGGACCAACCATGCATGAAAATAACGCCAGACCAAAGACGGACAGGAAGGTTTTCCTTTAGTCTGTCAGGGCCCGCTGTCATACACATTTTCAATAGAGTATTATCCCTTCTGGCATACTGCTGAATAGCCTTAAGGGAGGCCAAACAAGATGTGGAGCTGTCTCTGACTCTTTTAATACCTATGAGCATTAAACAACCCTAATTTGCTGCTTCCTTTGGAATCCAGCCTCTTCTCACTACTTAGAAAAAAAAACAAAACAGAGAGGAGGCGCCTGTGAAATCTCCATCCTCAGAGATATTCAGAGCTTTACGGGACAAGACCCTGAGCAAACTGACCTACCTTTAAAGTATGCCCTGCCTGGGGGAGGTGGGGAGTCGGATGAGAGACCTCCAGAGCTCCCTTGCAGACTAAATTACTCTGGCTCTGATATTTTACCTGAGGGTACAATTAGATGATTGCAAATAACCAAATTAGCAGGTTTTTCTGCCTTCCAGATGAAATGCAGTATTTGACTGGGTGTGAATTTTGACTCAGGTCTTCCCAGAACCACCTCATGTTGTCCCCACAGGACGGTATCTTCTGCCTGCCAGAGCTTTGGCTTACTCAAACATGCTAACTCAATGGCTTGCCATCACCCGACCCTGTGCCAGACAAAATGCCATCTACCCCAAAATGGACCCGTTCTGCTCTAGTGATTGCTCCTTATGATCATAAATCAGAGCAGAGGTTTTTAGCTGATTGTCTCCAGACTGCGTATTATGAAGGCAGGAGAACATTTCAAGAGATGTATCTTTTTTTTTTTTTCTTGCTGCTGCTTTTGGTAAAGTATCCTGAAGACGACTGAGGAGATAGGCTATAAGGTGACTTACACAGAAAGAAATATGTCCGTCATAACCACTTCCTTGGCTTTGTTGGTGATGCGTCCAGATCCCAGCACGTTTGGAGGACTGGCCTTTGGCGTTACCTCCTACGACAGAGGCGTGGATCTCAAGGTGAGAGCAAAGTATCACCTCGGGGACTACCGACAATCCTCTTGCTTTTTTGTACCGTTGAGTATTTGACCCGAGGAAGGCAGCTCTGAGCATGTCATCTCTCTCTCCTCAGATCAATGTTCAAGAAAACCCTTTCAAAAAGGCCCTGGCCTCCGTGGTTTTGCCCAAATCACTGAAGAAATTCTTAGGGATCGAGCACTCTGACCCAGACAAGCATTTGAAGATCCAGTTTAAGTTTTTTGGCACTACTTCACTCTTTGCAGTAACTATGACTCCTAACAAACGCTAACGCGGCAGTAATCGGTTCAGCTGTTCTTAGTGTGTAGAAAAGAAAAATCCCAAGAGCGTCATCTGTTCTGGGCACATTTAGCATCAGACTGACGGAGCACTAAGAAATGTGCAGGGAAAATGCACCCAGGCAGCAAAATCTTCGCTGTAGCAATGATGCTCTGAGATGTCTGTAGACCTTAGACTTCTTGTTCGTTTTCTGTAGATGATGTTTTATTCCAACACTGCTCTTCTGCAGGAAAAGAACATACCCTAATCTTCTTCCGATAGTAAGCTCTTGCTTAAGGAATGTGCATAGTACATGTCAAATATCATGAAAACAATTTCAAGATTTATGTCTCCATTAAAACAATAGCAGCACTGATATGCAGCATTTAGAACTATTCTAGTATTTGCTATGTTTTCTTAACTCAGGGGGTGAGTGAGTGTAATTAAAAAGGGAGACATTTCTTTTGGGATGATGGAGCATAGAGTGTGCTGAGCAATGCTTTTCACACAGAAGCAGCATTCACAATTGTGTCTACTGTCTAATGAGCTTAATGATGTACAACTGGATGTTTTGATGTACTGAAATGATTATACAGCTTTCTCAATCCAGCTGATGCATCTGAAACTCTGTTCTGCTTCAGCTGATGTGGAGACTGTCCCTGAATTTGCAACCATCTACATTTGCTAATGAAGTAGCAAGTAGCTAAATTACATCAGGCATCCCCTGGTGTTTATTTAGCTGATCACCATTTCCGAGAAATACAAGTTTTAAAAAATGGAAGCAGGGAAGAGCAGGATTGCTGGTAACTGAAATGACTTGGAATTTTTTGCATGCATATATTTTTCCACTGCAGGATGACAGTTTAAAGAAGGAGAGGTTGAATACTTACGTTGTGAGTGCCAGCATTGAAAACGCATCAATTCAGAACCTTAATGAGCCTGTGACTATTACTCTTCAGCACATAGACCAAAATACGGTAGGATGTGTTCACTTCATCAGAGATGTGTTGAAGTAGAGCCTATTTCACTTAGCCTTTCAATAAACTCGCAACAGGACAAATAAGCTTAAAACATTTTGCTGCCTGACCTCTCCATGATATATCAACCAAAACACTGACAGACCATACAGATCTCGGTGTTTAATTCCTGCAGGTTAGTAAAGCTTGTGTCTCCACTCTAACTCCGTGCTTAGCAGCAAGGGACGTTTTCATTGTTTCCTTGTTTTGATCTGGACAATTTTTTCAAGGAATAGTTTATTTCCTAAAAAACGGCAGGTTTTGGATTTGACTGAAATGATTTGTAGTTGCTCCGAATTCAGCAAACTGTTTTAGTCATAGAAAGAGGAGAATTTCAAAAAAATCAAAACTTTGCATAGATGTGTTCAAATTTAATTTGCTTTGTTTTGTTTCAAAATGATGTTTCAAAACTAAAATCTATATCTTAAATAATTTTTAAATGGGCGTGGGTCAAACTTGTTGACTGAGTTCCACCTTAGCATTTTTGTTTTGCCAATGTTTATGGTCCAGCCTCCACACGAATATATTGCAAGGTAGAACAAAATTATTCAATAGATGAATCTGATTGAAGCTCAAGTTAATGAGAGCTTGAAAATGCTGCTTTTATAGCAATATGCTCTTTCCGTTCAGTTCTAGCAAATAACATATACCCAGAAATTTCATCTAGATATCCCTTCTCTTCTGTCATTTTTACTCCACCAGGCCATCTGGCACCTCTCAGATTTTTTTCCTCGACCTTTTAAAAATATCCTAATTAAATATTTAATGAGATATCATCCTAACCTACATCTTTGGCTCTCTGCCTAATTATATTTGACAGTCTACAGATCACACATCTTAACAGCTTATCTGTTAGGGCGGCTTCCTGTAAACTCTGTGCTTTATTAAACTTTATCAGTAATAAAAGAAAATGAATCTGTGCCTTGGGAAAGTTTGCTGCAGCATTAGGAGTAATAAACTAGAATGTCCCCAAGAGAAAACATTGCATTGAATACCCATTTAAATCTGTTCAGCTGTTTGCAGTATGCAAGCAAGCTTTCTTTTCTCTTAGGTGTCTTCTCTGCCTGGTTTCAGAGAGAGAGAGGAAACACTGAAATTCTAAAATAAAGGTTTTCTTGTGTTGATAATTGTTTTTTTATTATTATTGTCTAAAATCTCAGGTTGTTATTCTAGGTCTTAGTCATAACTTTTGAATTTCACCAGTAATTCGGGATCTCAGATACCACATGAAGCCAATGAGATTAGACATAAGAATCGGTCTAAGCTGGACAACTTGTCAGATTTTCTGCTGTCCTTAAAAGACTACAAGATACAGAAAGACTGGTAAAACTGGGAAAATCACTGACTCCCAGGACTTGCCTTGGCAAAAGGGAAGGCGAAAATTGGGACCCTCTGCTGGTTTTCAGTGCCATGGATGAGATGGCCGATATCCCAGCTGGTTCCCAATGACCAAGTGTCCAACTGCCCCTGAACTGCTGGCATCTCCAGTGACCTACAGACCCTGTGCAGCACCACCGTGCAAATAATCGCAGAGATCAGCGGGCTTTCTTGTCGAGCAGAAAAGAGGAAATCAAATCAAACTGCCTGATTTATAAACCCTGGTTACAGGCAAAATGCACCGTCTGCAAGTGCAGGCGGTGTACAGACGTACTGAATAAATGTCACAGCCTCCTTTTTCTCTGCTTTCAGGGTAATGCAGCAGTGCACTGCGTCTTTTGGGACTTTCAGAAGAACAGTAAGTGTTATTTCCAGAGCTGCCGCGCTTGTTCTGTCACCAGCCTCACAGAGCCTTTGGCTCCTTGACATTGCAGCTTGAAACTTTGAGGCTGTCCTGTTGAGTCTGTGGTTCTGGTTTCCACTGACGTCGATACCTCAGTAATCAGCGTTACTACTAGGGGATACGTGCCCGGCATTGTACAATGGTGCATCTACATGAATAAGAAGTCTTAGTCTAAGAAAAAAGCAGAAATGCAATGAAACGTCAGATGACTTCTCACAGTTACTTGAGGGAAGTCAGTGGGGGCTTTGCTGTGGTCAAGTCTTGAATATGGCCCAGACAGTGAACAAAAAGAGAAGTGTGTATTGGGTTAACTCAGAACATGTGGGAGAGGTTTTTCTCTGCAATTACTGGTGTTAGAATATATGTATTTTTTAAATCAGAAGCTTTGCGTCTGAACATGTGATACAGGCTGCATAAACAGGGTCATAGATTTAATCTTACCAGGGAAGATCTGGCTTTTTCAATGCTACACTCTGCCTAAACAAATCCTCTGCCCTGTAAATATTTCTTGCCTTCTGTGTTTCCACACCCTGCAGCGTAATTTAGTCCAGTGCACTTTTCCTTACCTTCCTGCTTTCTCTGTTTGCAGGCATGTAAATGACTTTAAATATTTCTTCATTCCACCAAAGGCTTTCATCCAAGTTTTGAGGTTCTCAGGCAACTATATAAGATGTGTTCCTGTGTGAAATCTCACTTGTGTGCTGCTAAATGACCCTGCAATCTGTACTAACTTGAGCTCATATTCACACATTCTGTGTGCTGCAGAGCTATAAATGACTGAGCATGACTAACTCTGCTTAAAAATCCCTTTTTCTCTATTACACAGATGGACTGGGTGGTTGGAATACATCGGGGTGTGAAATGGAATATACAGATATGAATTACACAATCTGTTTTTGTAACCATCTTACCCATTTTGGAATCCTACTGGTAAGTATTCTGTGAATCATCTCCAAAAAAGTCCCATGGCACTAAACAAAGTCATCGTTAGTTTTGGGGAGAGATGGGAGACTCATATCCATGCAACCTGTTAGATATCTGCAGTTTTGCCAAAATCAGTAATAACAAACAAAACAGTTATAATAATTTTTATGGTGTAAAGTCCTCTAAATGTCACTTGCTTTAAGGCAAATTCATTTTGCAGATGTAGTTTGTACTTCTTTGCAATGTAACTTAATCAACGTTAATGGGTTATTTGCTGCGTTGAAAATACTGTGTTAAATTTATTACCTGCCAGTGGCGACTAATGACATATTACATCTTTCTGAAAGTTTTATCTACGCTCCACCAGAGAAGGAAGTTTAATATAAATACGGGAGATGTCATTAACTATCGACTCTTCTTTCTCTGTAACCCAGAGAAAACTGCCTCTAAAAGTTGAATGTCAGAAAATGAGATGACTGCCTGAGACTGGGCTGCAAAAAATGCAAAGTGTTAGGCAAGTTCAGAGTAAACTGAGTAGGTTAAAGTTGTCTAACCCCAGCAGGATAGAACCCACACGATGGAGTAAGGCACCCCTTTGCCTTCGGATGCTTGCCCAGCTTCCCCTAGAGGTCAGCATCTCCCTGCTCCGAGGGAGGCACGAAAGCCATCCCTGGTAGGAAAAACGCGGCTTCTACAGGAAGGAATTTAGATTTTACAGATTTCAGACAACTTGCTGAAGTTTCCATTCAAGCAAAGAGAATTCAGTCTGATTTTAAGATCACACCTCTTCTGCACTGCCCCTTTAGTAATCAGCACAGTTACAAGTATTTAACAGCACCGTGGATTGTGCATCAGAGATGTAGGTTACTAGTTTGAGGTTCGAAGTTTCAGCAAACAGAAGAGAAACTGTGGCAGGGAACAACAAAATCCTCTCAACGTTACTCCTGGCAGCAGCTGTGGAGAAGCAGAGCCCAGCCTCCCAGCTGATTTTTGCAGAGGGATGCTTTCTGGATGTGGAGGATCCTCCCACGCTCCAAGACATTTAGCAGTTTTGTGCGGTTCCCAAGCGTGGCAGCTGACATTGAAACAAAGTGGAGTTTCTCCTACAAAGAGAGCCCTTAGTGGAATAATTTTGGCAAAATCCTGGAATCCTTATTGAATTTGTGGTTTCTGAAGTACAGCTTTTCTAGCTTCACAACTTATTACTGCGTATTTTTACTAGTTTGGATATTCTGTAGGACTATACAATAAGAAACACTTAAAAATATTAATGGAAACCCTCCAAAAGTAGCAGTAAGCAGAACAGAATTCGATTTCTTTACCAATGTGAAAATGTGGAAAGCAGTTTTCTTTATCTGCTATGGCAAACAACTGTGATTCTTTATCTTGTAACATAGGACTTGTCCCGGCTAGAGATAGATATCACGCACGATCGTATATTAACTCTGATAAGCTATGCAGGATGTGGTGCTTCTTCCCTTTTTCTGGGTATAACACTGGTGATGTATCTAGCCCTTGAGTAAGTCTGATCCTTTTTCTTATATCGCTTTTAATATTTTAGCAATAATGAATTTGCAGCCACTATCAGAATGTTTGGTAATATTTGATGCTGTGATGGGAAGGAAGACTGGGAGCTGACAGTATAAATAATGCTTTATTTTGACCTGTGACTGTAGTGATATAAGAGGGATTCAAATACTCATGCTTCAGTACAGGCACTGAACTGTTCAGCAACTTCTGTGTCCCTAAATTTCATAAATTTACCCATGGACAAGGGTAAAATATCATGTCAAGAATCTGGAATATTCCCTCTATATAGACTATACATTGGATGATATCAACAGTAAAATAGGGAAACTCTTCTCTCCTCTTGCTCTTGGTCTTTCTTGTGTTTTGGCCTTCTGGATAGGTTTTCTTTTATATGTATGTACCAATAGCTCCTGGCACGATGGGGCCTTACATTTAGGTAACTGTGGGTGCTTTCATAATCCAGTAATATTGCAATAACAACAATATTTGATGCAGTAGTAAAAAGATGATGTTGAGTCTGCTTCTCCTCCACCAAGTGTGAAAAACCTAGCAGGTCTCCATGTGTATAGAAGCTCTGCTTTTTCAGGCTGGGCGATCTACTTCAAAAACACACCAGTGATTTAATATAAAACACTAAGGTAGACACAACTTACACGACAGAAAGCCAATTTATACGCTGAATACACATTTGTGCTACTTTGCATTAGTGAATGTACCCAGCACAACTCATGCAATAATGATAACCTGGTGGACTTTCCCCTTCTTTTTAGAAAGCTGCGGAGAGACAATCCTTCAAAAATCTTGCTCAATCTTTGTGCCGCACTCCTGATGCTCAACGTGGTCTTTCTCATCAACTCCTGGCTGTCCTCGTTCAACCAGCCGGGTCTCTGTATCACCGTGGCTGTGCTCCTTCACTACTTCTTGCTTGCAGCTTTCACGTGGATGTGCCTGGAGTCTGTTCACTTTTACTTGGCTCTTGTCAAAGTTTTCAATGTTTATGTCCCAAAGTACATCCTAAAATGCTGTATTGCTGGCTGGGGTAAGTCAGCGGATTTCTTATCCTCTTCTCTGCTTGTCAACTTCTCTAAGATAGGGGCATATCTGCAAAAGTAACTTAGGACACTGAGCTAGTAGAAACGTGGTGCACACCCTAAGCCGTAAGGGTGGATTTCTTCCCCCAGGCAGGTTCAGCTTAAGTTTCTTCTGCCCAGGGAGACATTTGCAGAAAGTGCCGGATGCTCCCTGCACAGAGTCATGTGCAAGGAATG